>NC_057725.1:71785811-71793512 GCF_004010195.1 Chiloscyllium plagiosum | reverse complement strand
TCTTCTGGAGAGGCCTGCACATGGACGGCTCCAGAGAGATTGTTTATATACGGAGCTGTGGAGAGGCCTACACATGGACGGCTCCGGAGAGATTTTGATTAATTCCCAAAGCTGAAAGCTGGATGTTGGATTATTTGAGGATCACATTTCTCTCATTTGTTCAGTTAAGTGTTTCATTTATTTTTAATATTAATATTACTTTTATTTACTTTGGTTTTGCATGCTCCGTGTGAAACCTGTGCATAAGGAAAGTCAATTTATTTTTAGACAAAAGGTGCTATTGAGAGCTGCTTCGTTTTAGAGTTAATGTCATTGAAGACATACAGGAGACACTGAGTGTGATGACGAGTAGATTTAGAGAAGTGATTACACAGCAGGATCAGTCAGATGGGCGATTAACTGTCAGGAAATGGAAAAGGGTAGTTCAGAAATGTCCTGCGGCTATTCCCCTCTCTGTTCTGTTTCAGGTGCTGTTGAAAGAGATAGTCTCTCAGAGGTAAATAGAAATAGTAGCCAGAACTTGGGCACTAAGAATGAATCTTATATTAAACAGGTTTGTCAAGATTTAAAAGAATATTTCTTATCGTGGGCTCAGCTGTCAGGAGCACAGACAGGATATTCTGCAGCAGTGACGGTGAATCTAGGAGAGAATGTTACTTTTTTGGTGCCAGGTTAAATGAGTTCTCAAAATGTGTGAAGGAGATTGTCAAAGGGGAGAGGAAGAAACCGGACGTATTGTACACATTGGGAGGAATGGTATCGTCAGGGCAAGGGTTAGGGCTTTGCAGAGTGAGTCTTAGAGGTTAGGTAGAAGGTTCCAATACAGAATATCATGCGTAATAATCTCGGGTTTACTTACAATGCCAAGTTCTAATGTGGTAAGAAATAAAAGGAGAGGGCAGATAAATAAATGCCCGAAGAGCTGGTGCAATGTGCAGGGATTCCATTTCATGGATCATTGGGATATCGTCTGAGACAGAAAAGACCTGTTCAAAAACTTGGTTTCACCTGAACTGGAAAGGGAACTATATCCTGCTCGGAAAATCTAATATTTCTAATTCGAGAGCCTGTAAACTTTTAAAGTTGTAATATTGCGTGCAATTCTGTTCTCCTTCCTATCGCAAAAATCTTGTGAAACTTGAAAGGGTTCAGAAAAGATTTACAAGGATGCTGCCAGGGTTGGAGGATTTGAGCTATAGGGAGATGCTGAACAGTCTGGGGCTGTTTTCCCTGGAGCGTCGGAGGCTGAGGAGTGACCTTATAGTGGGTTACAAAATTATGAGGAGCATGGATAGGATAAATAGATAAAGACTTTTCACTGGGATCGGGGAGTCCAAAATTGGAGGCCATAGGTTTAGGGTGAGAGGGGAAAGATATAAAAGAGACCTCAGGAGCAACGTTTTCACTCAGAAGGTGGTACATGTGTGGAATGAGCTGCCAGAGGAAGTGGTGGAGGCTACTACAATTGCAACATTTAATTGCCATTTGGATGGGTAAATGAATAGGAAGGGTTTGGATGGATATGGGCCGGGTGCTGGCAGGTGGGTCAAGATTGGGTTGGGATATCTGGTCAGCATGGTTGGACAGAAGAGTCTGTTTCCATACTGTACATCTCTATGATTCTATGTGGGTGGAGGCTTCCTAAGTAACAACAAACATAGAAAGAAATGTGAGGGCAGTCCTGAAACAGAAAAGGACAAGTTAATTAAAACAAAAAACAAACAGGAGCAAGTCAGAGAACCAAATAATTCAAACAAATTAAACTGACTTTATTCCAGTGCAAGAGGTCTTACAGATCTGGCCGATGAACTCAGGGCATGTATGGGAACATGGGACTGGGCTGTTGTAGTTATTACAGAAAGCTGGTTGAGGCCAGGACAAGACGGGCTGCTCAATGTTCCTGCTTTGAAGTGTTACGGGAAGGATATGGAGAGAAGCAAGACAAGATGGCAAATTAGGTGTGCTGACCATTGGAAATATAGGATAGGGGTATTGCTCCAGGTGGGATCCTCTTCCAAGGTTTGCTGTGGAATTGTTAGGCTGAATGACCTGTTTCCACACTGTAGGGATTCGATGAAGTTCAAGTTATGCTCCTTCTCCAGCTGGAACATTTTGATCCAGGAAAACATTCCTACTCTACTTAGTGTAACTATTACTGAGGGACCTTTTGGTGAAAATCTGTGCTTTGAAATTAGGAATAACAAAGGGATGGTCATCGTCATGGGATTGGACTGTAGGCACCCCAACAGTCAGAAGGAAATTCAGAAGCAAATATTTTGAGCTCTCAAATATATGTAAGAAAAATAAAGTTTTAAAAGTAGGGGATTTGAACTTTCCAAACACAGACTGGGCCTACCAAAGTGTTAAAGGTTTGGATCATGAAGAAATTCTTAAATGTGTTCAAGAAAATTTTCTTTATCTATAAATTAATGTTCCAGCTGGAGAAGGAGCAAAACCTGAACTTCATAGAATCCCTACAGAGTGGAAACAGCTCCTTCAGCCGAACAAGTCCACAGCTAATCTTGGAAGACGATCCCACCTGGACCAATACCCCTATTCTATATTTCCCATGGCTAGCACACCTAATCTGTACATCACTGGATACTTTGGTGTACTGGCCAACCAATCTAACTTGCGCGTCTTTAGACAGTGGAAAAAAAACAGAAACGCACACAGACACAAGGAGAATGGGCAAACCCCACAGAATCTCCATCGCTGCAGGGGAGAATCGAATGTGGTTTTCTCTTGCTTTGAGGCAACAGTGTGAACCACTGAGGCATGGGGCTATACAGCAGCTTTTAGGAAATAAAACAAGGCAAATGACTGAAATGTTAGTCGGGGAACACTTTGGCACGAATAATCATAATACTATCACTTATAAAACAGTTATGGAAATGAATAAGAATTCCACAAAAGTGAAAGATCTTAATTGGAGTAAGGCACATTTTAAGAGTTTAAAAATGAGCTTTGAAAAGTTGATTGGAATAAACTGTTCGCAAATGGGGGGCCTTCAGTCGTGTGATAACGAGAGTTCAGAAGCATAGTGTTCCCGTTAGAGTGAAAGGCAGCGCTGGTAAGATTAGGGAACAATGGATGAACAAAGTTAATTAAGTTGTTGTCAAGAATTTTTTAAAAATAATATAATAGATGCAGACAACTGTGATCTACTGAATCTCATGACGAGTTTAAAGAGTGAAGCGGACTCTTAGGAAGGAAATCATGAAGGCAAAGAACGGATGAGATGGAATGTCAGATAAGATTTGAATATTTTTTTTTAAAAATGATTCTACAAATCCATTAAGAGCAAGAGAGCAAATTGATAGAGGGTAGGCCCCTCTTATAATCAATGAGGTTGCATTTACATTGAAGTTGTGGAGATGGGACAGATATTAAATAAATATTTAGCATCAGTTGTAACTGTTGAGAAAGAAATGGGTATTAGATATCTCAGGGAAATAAGCATTTACGTTTTGATAACAGTTTACATGATGGAAGAGGAAGTGCGAGAGGTCTTAGAAAACATAAATGTACATAAATTCCCAGGACCAGACAAGAGTATCCCAGAACACTTTGGACGGTAGGGAGGAAATTGCGAGACCACAATACAAACATGGGTGAAGAATCAAAGGACTGTACGGTGAAGAATTTTATGTCAGATTACAATGTGACCTTGATCTGATGGGCCAATGGGCTTAGGAGAGGCGAATGATTACTTTAGATAAATGTGAAGTGCGTTCAGTCCTGGTCTCCCTGTGAGATGAAAAATGTTGTTAAACTTGAAAGGGTTCAGAGAAAAATTACAAGGATGTTGCGATGGTTGGAGAATTTGAGCTAAAGGGCGGGGCTAAATAGGCTGTGTCTGTTTTCCCTGGAGTGTCAGAGGCTGAGGGGAGACCTTATAGATGTTTATAAAATCATGACGGGCACAGACAAGGTGAATATAAAGCATTTTCTCTGGGGTTGGGGAGAGAATAATTGGACGGCATAGGTTTAGCGTAAGTGGGGAACATTCGAAAGGGACCTCGGGGGGAAGAATGGAATGAGCTGCTTGAGGAAGTGTTGGAGATTGATAAAATTCCAACATTAAAAGGCATCTGAATGGGTATAGGAATAGGAAGTGTTTAGAGGGAAATGGGCTAAGTGCTAGCAAATGGGACTAGATTATGTTTGGATAACTAGTTGGCATGGACAGGTTGGACTGAAGGCTCTGTTTCCGTGCTGCATGTCTCTTTGACTCGATGGCTCCATGACTTAATTCTATGAAATCTATAATGTCTTTGACTATCACACCATCTGGTAATATTACACTACAACACAACATTTAACATTTTCATAGAGATTTTACAAAACATGATTTATACCAGTCCAAAAAAGCAAATAAATAAATAGGTGACTTTGAAGCATCTTGTAAAGAGTGAGAATGTAAATTTGACAATTTGGAGGACAACATGTCTGTGTGGGTCACTGTGGTCGGTGGATGGTCAGGAAATGGATTTTGTTGAAAGCAATCCAGGAAGTTGGATGAAATTTCGATAAAGTAAATGCATGGAGTTTGCATAATGGTGTCAGACTGATATGGTGCTGGAAAACAAGGGCCACAGGTAACAATAGAATGAATGACTGTGCTTCCCCGATGATGAGCTGTGAGCCTGGGGGATGGCTTTATGAGCTGGTATACAGATGGAAACAATGGAATAAATGACTGCTTTCCCGATAATGAGCTGTGAGACAGGGGGATGGGGTTATGAACTGGTTTACTGAAGGAAACAATCATCTTGGTGATGATGTGGATTGAACTGATCTCAGGCTCCATTTTGAAGCCGCAAGCAAACAGGCTTTATTCAGAGTCAGGTTCCACTGAGCTCAGTGGTGTTTGTGAAAGCCACAAAACGTTTTCACGGAAGTACTGAGGACATCGGTTCATCTCCCACATCCCATTCCCGAGCTTTAGATCCGAACTACTACCGAGCCCTCTGATTAGGCCTTGGATACCCCCATCAACACAGCAGCTGATTGGTGGAAAATAATGAATAAAGAAAGGGAGTAATATCAGTATCAGGTCGGGGGAGCTGCACGGATCTAGGCAAATTTTGCTGAAAATACATTTGTAATCAAAAGATGGAGTGGAAGCTTCTCTTTTTTTTAACTTTTATCCAGCTGTGTGGATCAGAGAATTCCATGAGAAAGAGGGGGCAGGGCCTGATATTGCTGTTCACCCAGCAGTGAACGATGATCCTTTCCTCCAGGTTTTTTATTGTATCCGGGTCACTTGCTGTGAACTGATTGTTGTGGATTTTTTTTTGAGCATACCTAAGCCCTCTTTTGGTTATATTTGTGTTGTTCAGCTTTCTACTGACTGTTGGTCCTTGCAAACAGCAATCTGCACTGGCTTTACTCCTGCAGTCTCTTTCATTTTGTTCCTCAGATGGAGTCTGTCCTTGCCCATGAGTGTTATCATGTTGCTGCTCTCCCTTCTGTTTTCTGTCCATTCCTCACGTGGACTCTTTGTTCCATTATCTGCTGCTTCCCATGTTGGTGCTCAGATACACTGATTTATTAGGAGAAAGTGAGGACTGCAGAGGCTGGAGATCAGAGCTGAAAATGTCTTGCTGGAAAAGCGCAGCAGGTCAGGCAGCCTCCAAGGAGCAGGAGAATGCTCATTCCCGACACGTCGATTTTCCTGCTCCTTGGATGCTGCCTGACCTGCTGAGCTTTTCCAGCAACACGTTTTCAGCTACATGGATTTATTCACCAATTGAATAAATTTTATGACTGGATATTTTACTGCATACTTTAAGTGGGCTATAATTTTATTCTGGGTTACACATAAATTAGTGAATTGGTGCAGCAACTGAGGTTCCGCAGCATATCCACATCTTGTTGAAAGAGATCAAAATCATCCACATAATAACCGGTATCATACATATATAGAATATACACCAGCCAGAGCAGTATGAAGCTGCCAGATATAGCGAAAAGTATAGTCACAGCATTCTTTCTGCTCTCTATCTCTTGGTCATTCTCTATTATTTTCTGACCCCTCAGTCCCTTACGCGCCTTATTGGCTTCGATGATGTGTCTGACGTTAGAACATTGAGAAAAAGAATCAAAATGAATGGAAGCAGTGGTGTTAGAAATGATGAAATATATTTAAAACTCACCCACAAAGGTTCATTAAAGTAACTGTGACGGGTACAACAATACCATGGAACATGTTGATTATCCTTCCAGGTTCAAGTCGAAAATAGTTGGGAATGTTCTTTGTTGAAAAGAAAATACAAATTGTTGCCAGAACTCTCTTTCTGTGCAATACTGAGGATTCATCTGATGAAAACAAATGGCGACAAAGCGATCAAAAGAAAAAGCGACAGTGAACCAGACAGAGCAATCAATTGCAAAGTCGATAAGGGCCACGTTTATGCTACAAAGAGGAGCAATGCTCAGGAAACACCGGGGATAATAATAGGATGAAAACTCAATAAGTATGACGTCAAGAATAATGAACAGGAAATCAGATACAGCCATCGCAACCAGATAGTGAGTGGTGCATCTTGAAAGGCCGCACTTGTCCCTAGACAAAAATACAATCGCCTCGATACTAACTATAAGAGAAAGAAAGAAAGATAAAAGACATGAAGCTACTGATCAAATATTCTCTGCACCTGACGGTTTTAGCACAAAGAAGTTTGTATGTCATATCGACCAAACTATTATAGTTGACACTTTCAAATTAAATATTTTTACGTTTCAAAAATGTAAGGAATCACATGAGGTTCAAAAAACACCCAGGAACATGATGTGTACTCAGTATTTTTGGATTGATCAGTAATTAATTTCTTCTGCTTTACAGGTTACTCTGATGGGCTGGAGTTACTCATAAGACCACAACATCAACACAAAACCACCCGGGTTCAATGAAGAATGAGAGACACAGAACACGGACATTGATTACAAAATTCCTGTACTCATTTGTGGAGTCTCCACAGCTCAGATTGCTTCCAGAATGGCACATCCACACTGTGTAACTATGCTAGAGGGCAGTGAATCCTTCCAGTATTCAGGAATGGATGCCCTTTGTAATGACAATGAAGAAATGAGTAGGCATTGAACTGCTACCCCTGCCAGCTCCCCACCATCCTAACCCCCGCACGCACTTGTACAAGATTCGATATAATGGAAATCTGAAGCATAGAAATTTTCAGCAGGGAATCCAACCACCATTTCCCAAGTTGCAATCAGAAGAATGTTAATATTTGGTAGGGAGTCCTCACACAAACAAAAAGATTGTACACCACAGCCCCCATTCAACTAAAATCTGAATTTATATAGCTTTGGTCATTGCAAATTTCCGGTTTGGAAATTACGAGATGAAACAAAGCTTCCTGCCTGGTGTCCAGGCTCCTGCAGTTCTCCTTGTGAACAGAGATCCTACTCCCAGATTTGGAGCAGAAGCTGGGGCTAGGAATCCCCATAGTTTAAACAGCACTCTCCATGGAGGTCACCAGAATTGTACCCCAGCTTGTTCTGGGAGACCTATACATTGTGCCATTGATTGGTATCAGAGACTGCTTCTGAGTATTCAGTCCAATGCAAAACAGTAGGGGAGATGATGGCTGAATGGTCTTATCATATGAGACTATTAATTCAGAGACCTGGGTCATGTTTTGTGATGCTGGGTTCAATGTCTACTATGACAAAGTG
>NC_057725.1:71761176-71785525 GCF_004010195.1 Chiloscyllium plagiosum | reverse complement strand
TGCACTGTAATGTTCTATGTTCTGTGACTATAGTGTTCTACACTGTAATGTTCTATGTTGTATTCGACTAACGGTTCAAGAAATTACCCGTAGTGTAATTCCGTTATTAGCCAAGCAATTCCATAAAAGGCCTGCACTGTGCTGTAATGCCCTACGTTCCACGAGTCTAGACTTCCTTTATTAGCCGAGCGGTTCCATATAGCTGTGTATTACGCTATCATATTCAATGTTGTATTAGTCTCACTTCCGTTATTAGCCGAGCGGATCTGTAAAGGGCCTGTACTGCACTGTAATGTTCTATGTTCTATGAGAATCGACGTTTCGGGCATAAGCCCTTCTTCAGGAAGAAGGGCTTATGCCCGAAACGTCGATTCTCCTGTTCTTTGGATGCTGCCTGACCTGCTGCGCTTTTCCAGCAACACATTTTCAGCTCTGATCTCCAGCATCGGCAGTCCTCACTTTCTCCTCTATGTTCTATGAGTCTAACTTCATTTTGTCAGCCGAGCGGTTCCATAAAGTCGTGTAGTGCACTGTAATGTTCTATGTTCTGTGACTATACTGTTCTTCACTGTAATGTTCTATGTTGTATTAGACTAACGGTTCAAGAAATTACCCGTAATGCGTGTCTAACTTCCGTTATTAGAAGAGAGGTTAGAGTGGTTCCATAAAGGGCTTGTACTGCCCTGTAATGCTTTATATTCTATGAGTTGAAGTCTCATTATTAGATGAGCCGTTCCATAAAGGGCCAGTACAGCGCTGTCATAGTCTAGTTCGTATTTGTCTAATGCCCGTTATGAAGCTGGAAGTTCTATAAAGGGCCTGTAATGCGCTATAATGTTCTATTGTCCATCGTCTAACGTCCTTTATGAGCCACGCTGTTCCATGCAGAGCCTGTACAGCGCTGTAATGCTCTGTGTTCTATGAGTCTAATGTAAGTTATTAGCCGAGCAGTTCCATAAAGAACCTGTACTGTGTTGTAATGTTTAATGTTCTATGAGTGGAACTCTCATTATTAGCTGCGCGGTTCCATAAAGGGCCTGCACTGCGCTGTCATAGTCTAGTTTGTATTTGTCTAATGACCTTTATGAGCCTCGCAGTTCCATAAAGGGCCGTAGTGCTCTGCAACGTTCTATGTCATATGGTCTAACATCCATTATTAGCCGAGCTGTTCCATAAGGGCCTGTACTGTGCTGTAATGCTCTGTGTTCTATGAGTCTAACATACATTTAGGCCGAGCTTTCCATAAAGGGCCTGTACTGCGTTGTAATGTTCCATATTCTCTGAGCTCAACCCCCTGTATTAGTCGAGCGGTTCAAAAAAGGACCTGTACTGCGCTGTCAAAATCTCGGTTGAATAGGTCTAATGTCGTTTATGGGCGTAGCGTTTCCATAAAGGGCCTGTATTGCGTTGTAATGTTCTATGTTGTATTAGTCTAACTTCCTTTATTAGCCGAGGGGTTCCATAAAGGGCCTATACTGTGCTGTAATGCCCTACGTTCTGTATGTCTGGCTTCCGTTATAATCCGAGCGGTTCCATAAAGCTCTGTACTGCGCTGTAATGTTCTGTGTTCGATGAGTTTAACTTCCTTTAGTTGCCAAGCGGTTCCATTAGCGGTCTGTAGTGCGCTATATTGCTCTATGTTGTGCTAGTCTAATGTCCGTTATTAGCCCAGTGCTTCCATAAAGGGCCTGTACTGCGTTGTAATGTTCTATGTTCTATGTGTCTAACTTGTTGTATTAGAAGAACAGTTCATTAAGGGCCTATACTGCTCTGTATTGCTCTATATTGCATTAGTCTAACTTCCTTCATCAAACGAGCAGTTCCATAAAGCAATTGCACTGCGCTGTGGTATTCTATATTCGATAAGTCTAACTTCTTTTATTAGCCGAACAGCTCCGTAAAAGGCCTGTACAGTGCTGTAAAGCTCTACGTTCTATGAGCAGAACTTCCTTTATGAGCCGGGCGATTCCACAAAGCTGTGTACTGCGCTGTCATATTCAATGTTGTATTAGTTTAACTTCCGTTATTACCTGAGCGGTTCCATTAAGGGCCTGTACTGTGCATTCATGTTCGAAGTTGTATCAGTCAAACTTCCTTAATCCGCCGAGTGGATGCATACAGGGCCAGTACTTCACTGTAATGTTTGATGATCTATGAGTCTAACTTCCTTTGTTACACGAACCGTTCTAGAAATAACTGGTCGTGCGCTGTCATCTTCAAAATTGCATTAGTCTAACTTCCTTTATTAGACGAGCGGTTACATAAAGCTCCTGTTCTGTGCTGTAATGTTCTTTGTTCTATGAGACTAACATCCTTAATCAATCGAGCGATTCTATAAAGGGTCTGGACTTGGCGGTAATGTTCCATGTTCGATGAGTCTAACTTCCTTAATCAGCTGAGCGGTTCCAGAAAGGGCCTGTACTGCACTGTAATTATCTATGTTGGATCAGTCTAACGTCCCACAAAGGGCCTGTACTACACTGTGATGTTCTTTGCTCTATGAGTCTAACTTCCTTTATTAGCCGAGCAGTGCCCTAAAGGGCCTGTACTGCGCAGTAATGTTCTATGCTGTACTAGTTTAACTTCCTTTATTAGCCAAAGGGTTCCGTAAACGGCCTGTACTGTGCTGTAGTTATCTATTTTGTCTTAGTCTCACTTCCTTTATCAGCCGAGTAGTTCCACAAAGGAAGTGTAGTGCACTGTATTGTTCCATGTTCTATAAGTGTAACTTCCATGATTAGCCAAGTAGTTCCATAGAGGGCCAGTACTGCGTTGTGACATTCTATGTTGTGTTAGTCTAACTTCCTTGTGAACCGAGCATTTCCATAAAGGGCATATACTGCGTTTTAATGCTTTACGTTATATAAGTCTAACTTCCTTCATTAGCCAAGCGTTTCCGAAAAGGGCCTGTACCGCGCTCGTCCATGTTCTATGTATCTAACTTCCTTGATTATCTGAGCGGTTCAATTTAAGGCCTAATGCGCTGTCATGTTCGATGTTGTATTAGTCTAACTTCGTCCATTAGCTGAGCCGTTCCATAAAGGGCCAGTACTGTGCTTAATGTTCTATGAGTCTAACTTCCTTTATTAAACTATGTTGTATTAGACTAATTTCCTTTATTAGCCGAACAGTTCCATGAGTGACCAGTATTGCTCTGTAATGTCCTATGTTCTATGAGTGTAACTTCCTTTATTAGACGAGTGGTTCTCGAAAGCGTTCGTACTGCGCTGTCATGTTTGAAGTCATATTAGTCTAACTTCCTTCATTACCCGAGAGGTTCCATAAAGGGTCTTTACTGTGCAGTAATGTTTCATATGCAATGAATCTAACTTCCTTAATCAGCTGAGCATTTCCATAAAGTCCCTGTGCTGTGCTATCATATTATAAGTTGTATTCATCTAACCTCCTTTATCAGCAAAGAGGATCTGTAATGGGTATGTACTGCGCTGTAATTATCTATGTTTCATTAGTCTAACTTCCTTTATCAGCTGAGCGGATCCATCAAGGGCCTGTACCGCACTGTAATGTTCTATGTTGTATCAATCTAACATCCGTTATTAGCCGAGCTGTTCCATAAGGGCCTGTACTGCGCTGTAATGCTCTGTATTCTATGAGTCTAACATACGTTATTAGCCGAGATGTTCCATAAAGTGCCTGTACTGCGTTGAATTGCGCCACATTTTCTGAGGTAAACCTCCTTTATTAGTCGAGCGGTTGAAAAAAAGACCTGTACTGCGCTGTCAAAATCTCGGTTGAATTAGTCTAATGTCCTTTCTGGGCGTAGCATTTCCATAAACGGCCTGTAATGCACTGTAATGTTCTATGTTGTATTAGTCCAACTTCCTTTGTTAGTCGAGGTGTTCCATAAAGGGCCTGTACTGTGCTGTAATGCTCTACGTTCTGTGAGTCTAATTTCCTTTATTATCCGAGTGGTTCCACAAAGCTCTGCATTGCTCTGTAATGTTCTATGTTCAATAAGTTTAACTTCCTTTAGTTGCCAAGCGGTTCCATTAGCAGCCTGTAGTGCGCTATATTGTTCTATGTTGTACTAGTCTAATATCCGTTATTAGTCGAGTGGTTCCATAAAGGGCCTGTACTGCGTTGTAATGTTCTATGTTCTATGTGTCTACTTGCTGTATTAGAAGAACGGTTCATGAATGGCCTATACTGCTCTGTATTGCTCTATATTGTATCAGTCTAACTTCCTTTATCAAACGAGCAGTTCCATAAAGCAGCTGCACTGCGCTGTGATATTCTATATTCGATAAATCTAATCTCTTTTATTAGCCGAGCAGCTCTGTAAAAGGCCTGTACAGTGCTGTAAAGCTCTACGTTCTATAAGCAGAACTTCCTTATTGAGCTGAGCGGTTCCATAAAGCTGTGTACTGCGCTGTCATATTCAATGCTGTATTAGTCTATCTTTGTTTATGAGCTGAGCGGTTCCATTAAGGGCCTGTACTGTGCATTCACGTTCGAAGTTGCATCAGTCAAACGTCCTTAATCCGCCGAGTGGATACATAAACAGCCTGTACTTCGCTGTAGTATTCTTTGTTCTATGAGTCTAACTTCATTTATCAGCCAAGCGGTTCCATAAGGTCATGTAGTGCACTGTAATGTTCAAAGTTCTGTGAGGGTAACTTTCACTATTAGCCAAGTGGTTCCATGGAGGGCATGTACTACGCTGTAATGTGTTACGTTGTATTAGTCTAACCTGAATCAGCCTAGCGGGTCCATGAAGAGCCAGTACTGTGCTGTGATGTTCGATGTTGTATTAGTCTAACATTCGTTATTAGCCGAGCGGTTCCAAAAAGAGATATACTGCACTGTAATTTTCGATGTTATATGAGTCTAACTTTCTTTATTAGATGAACGGTTCGAGAAATGACCGGTAGTGCACTGTCATATTCAAAGTTGTTTTAGTCTAACTTCCTTTATTAGCCGAGCGGTTCCATAAAGCTCCTGTACTGCGCTGTAATGTTCTGTGTTCTATGAGATTAACATCCTTAATCAGTCGAGCGGTTCCATAAAGGGTCTGTATTGCGCGGTAATGTTCCATGTTCGATGAGTCTAACTTCTTTAATCAGCCGAGCGTTTCCAGAAAGGGCCTGTATCTCGCTGTAATGTTATGTGCTGTACCAGTCTAACTTCCTTTATCAGCTTATGGGTTCCATAAACGGCCTATAATGCGCTGTTATTATCTATTTTGGATCAGTCTAACTTCCCTTAATCGCCGAATGGTTATACAAAGGGCCTGTTCTACACTGTGAAGTTCTTTGCTCTATGAGTCTAACTCCCTTTATTTGCCGAACGGTGCCCTAAAGTGCTGGTACTGCGCTGTAATGTTCTATGCTGTACTTGTCTAACTTTCTTTACTAGCCAAAGGATTCCATAAACGGCCTGTACTGTGCTGCAATTATCTATGTTGTCTTGGTCTCCCTTCCTTTATCAGTCGAGCAGTTACATAAAGGAAGTGTCGTGTGTTGTATTGTTCTATGTTCTTTAACTCTAGTTGTTCCATAGAGGGCCTGTACTGCGTTGTGATGTTCTATGTTGTATTCGTCTAACTTTCTTTGTTAGCTGAGCATTTCCATAAAGGGCCTACACTGCGTAGTAATGCTTTATGTTCCATGAGTCTAACTTCCTTTATTCGACAAGCGTTTCCTTAGACGACTGTACCGTGCTCTTCCATGTTCTATGAGTCTAACTTCCTTTATTCGACAAGTGTTTCCTTAAACGACCTGTACCGTGCTCTTCCATGTTCTATGTGTCTAACTTCCTTGGTTATTACAGCGGTTCAATATAGGGCCTGTAATGCGCCGTCATATTCTATGTTGTATTAGCCTAACTTCCTCTATTAGCTGAGTAGTTCCGTAAAGGGCCAGTACTGCACTTAATGTTCTATAGGTCTAACTTTCTTTATTAGATGAGTGGTTCTAGAAAGTGCCCATACTGCGCTGTCATGTTTGAAGTTGTATTACTCTAACTTCCTTTATTAGCCGAGTGTTTCCATAAAAGGCCTGTACTGTGCATTAATGTTCCATGTTCTATGAATCTAACTTTCTTAATCAGCTGAGCGGTTACATAAACACCCTGTGCTGTGCTATCATATTCTATGTTGTATTAGTCCAACTTCCTTTATTAGCCGAGTGGTTTCATAAAGGACTTGTACTGCACTGTCATGTTCTATGTTAAATTAATCTAACATCCATTCTTAGCCGAGCGTTTCCATTAAGAGCCCGTTCTGCGCTGTTATATTCTATGGTCTATGAGTCTAACTTCGGGTATGAGACGAGCGGTTCCATAAAGGTACTGTACTTCGTTGTAATGTTCTATGTTTGTGAGTGTAACTTTCTTTATTAGTCGAGTGGTTTCATAAAGGGCCTGTGCTGCACTTTCATACTTTAAGTTTTAGTGGTCAAAATTCCTTTATTTGCTGAGTGGTTCCACAAAGGGCCTGTACTGTGCTGTAATGTTCTATGTTCTATGAGTCTAACATCCTTTATTTGCCGAGCGGTTCCAGTAAAGGCCTGTACTGCACTGTCATATTCTAAGTTGTACTAGTCTAAATTCCTTTATCAGCTGAGTGGTTCCATAAAGGGCCTGTACTGCGCTGAAATGTTCCATGTTGTATTAGTGTAACTTCCATTATTAGCCAAGCGAGTCCATAAATGGCCTGCACTGCACTCTAATGTTCTATGTTGTATTAGTCTAACTTCGTTAATTAGCCAAGTGGTTCCATAAAGGGCCTATACTGTGTCATCATATTCTGTGTTCTATGAGTCTAACTTCCTTTATTAGCCGAGTGATTCCATAAAGGCCATGTACTGCGCTGTAATTTTCCATGTTCTATGTGTCTAACTTCCTGTATTAGCCAAGAGGTTCCGTAAAGGGCATGTACTGCGCACTAGTGTTCTATGTTCTCTGAGTCCAACTTCCTTTAGTAATCGAGCGGTTCCATAAAGGGCCTGTACATGTGAGACATGATTTCGGCTGCACAAAGCTATGTTGACTATCCCTAATCAGTCGTTCCCTTTCCAAATACGTGTACATCCTGTCGCTCAGCACTCCCATGAATAACTTTCCCACCACCGTCCTCAGGTTCACTGGTCTATAGTTCCCTGGCTTCTCCTTACCACCTTTCTTAAACCGTGGCACCATGTTAGCCAGCCTCCAGTCTTCCAGCACCTCACCTCTAACTATCAATGATACAAATATCTCAGCAACAGGTCCAGCAATCACTTCCCTGGCTTCCCACAGAGTTGTTGGATACACCTGATCAGGTCCTGGGGATCTTTCCACTTTTATGTGTTTCAAGACATCCAGTACTTACTCCTTTGTAATAAGGACATTTTTCAAGACGTCACCACCTATTCCCTACATTCAATGACCTTTTCCATAGTAAATACTGTTGCAAGATACTCATTTAGTGTCTTCCCATCTCCTGTGGCTCCACACAAAGGCCACCTTGCTGATTTAGAGTGGCCCTATGCATTCCCTAGTTCGTCCTTAATCTATTTGCAAAAACCCTTTGGTTTCTCCTTAATTCTATTTGCCAAAGCTATCTCATGTCCTCCTTTTGCCCTCCTTATTTCCCTCTTATGTATACTCCTACTTAAGTGAAATGTTGCAGTGTTCTCACTTAGTATTTCAGCTATGTTCTGAGTCTCTATTTGATACTCTCTATCTTATTCCCACTCTTTCCCATAATTGCCAGTTTACTATTTAAAGATATTTTCGAAGTAAGCTGTTCAGAGATGTTACTATGCAACATAAAAACTGGTGGAGTTTGAACATGTGCCTTCTGGCTCAGAGATATGGACACTATAACCGTGCCACAAAAGCCCCTTCTTTTATTATGTGTATATGTACCAAATTCAAATAGTTTGTTTACCCACTCATCTAACCTCATGTGCTCTGTTCACTCCTCTTCCAGACCACCTCCATGCTTTCCATCTACAATTCAGGGTTAATGAAGAAAAGACAAAAAATCTAAAACTGACATGAAAAGTAAATTTTATTCAACATGTTTACATAACATGAGTCTGAAGTTCATTTAAAAGCACAGGGGAATGTTCAGACAACTACTGCATGTTAGGTATTTTCCAAACAGCTGTTTTTTTTTAGCCACAAGAAAGGGAATAGAACCTTGTGAATCCATGGTTTAATTCTTCCTGCTTAGCCGTCAGGCAGTAATCAACCTTTTCGATCTTAACCTCTCCTGTCATACCTGCCTCCTCCACGACACCTCACAGTGAGTTCCAGCCACCTACCCTTTGAACTTACCCTCTCTCATGTTAACTGCATGCTTCCTTGTATTGGACACATCAACTATGTGGGCGGCACGGTGGCACAGTGGTTAGCACTGCTGCCCCACAGCGCCTGAGACCCGGGTTCAATTCCCGCCTCAGGCGACTGACTGTGTGGAGTTTGCACATTCTCCCCGTGTCTGCGTGGGTTTCCTCCAGGTGCTCCGGTTTCCTCCCACAGTCCAAAGATGTGCAGGTCAGGTGAATTGGCCATGCTAAATTGTCCATAGTGTTAGGTAAGGAATAAATGTAGGGGTATGGGTGGGTTGCGCTTCGGCAGGTCGGTGTCGACTTGTTGGGCCGAAGGGCCTGTTTCCACACTGTAACGTAATCTAATCTAATCTAAACTCTGGGAAAAGGATTCTCACTGTCAACTCTATCTCAATTGAACAGACTTCAATCAAGTCTCCCTTCCGCTGCCGCTGCACCACAGAAAACAAGTCGAGTTTTTTAAGGTTCCCCTTATAGCTCATATCCTCTTATCCAGGTATTATCCTGGTCGCCTTCTTCTGCACCCTTTCTAAAGCCTCCATATTCTTCTTAGGTGGTAACCAGAATTGAACACAATGTTCTCACAGAGGAACAACATTATCTACTCGCCAGACCTCGGGACCTCTCCAGCGGCTAATGAGGATACAAAGACCATGGTCAAGATCCCAGCAATCTCTTGCTTCACTCAATAACCTGGGGTAGATACCGTTAGAACCTGGGGACTTATTCACCTTTATGCTCGTCAGGTGGCACAGCACTACTTCTTTCTTGATCTCAAAATGCTGCATGCTCCACATATTAGCATGCTCCACACAAATCTCACTACTCTCCACACCCTTCTCCTCGTCGGATACTGACGCAAAATACTCATTTAAGACCTCACCCACATCCTCTGCTTCCAAGCAGGTGTTTCCTCCTTTATCCTTGACTGGTCATTGGTCATACTTTCTTCCAAATTATCTTCTTATTTATAATGTATGTATGGAATGTCTTGGGATTCTCTTTAACTCTAATTGCCAAGGTCATTTCATGCCCCCGCCTTGCTCTCCTAATTCCATTTGAGTTTTTGTTGTCTTTTCTTTATATTCCTCACAGGCCCTGTTCAATTTTAGCTTCCTAAACTTTCCATATGCTTCTGTTTTCCCTTTTGAAAAAAATCACAACCTCGTTGTCTTTTCTTTATATTCCTCACAGGCCCTGTTCAATTTTAGCTTCCTAAACTTTACATATGCTTCTGTTTTCCCTTTTGACGAAATTCACAACCTCCCTGTTAACCAAGGCCCCCTTACCTTACAATACTTATCCTTCTTCCTTTCTGGAACATGCTGGTCTCAATATTGAAAACCCTGGAAACTTCACTCTAAACATTTCTCCAGCTGGAAAAATATCCATTGGTCATTACTTTCTCTTTCCTAACGCTCAAATCAATTTTGTGTCCAAGTTGCCACTGCCACCTGTAACCTTCCTCACAAGTCTTATGGAAATCCATGTGTATCACATCAGTAACACTGCCGAGAGGTAGCCTTTTCGTTAATTCAAAACCTTTAAGCAAGTTAGGAGTGCACAATTTCCACTTGACTTTTCCTAATCACCCCTCTTTTTTTCCACGTGACTACAAGCTTTATCCTAAATTAAGGTTGCCATAAGCTCACATCACCAAAGTTAAACTGGCAGAACAAGGCTGTAATGTCAATCCTCCAGTCGCCTGACACCTCCTCTCTGTCCAGGGGAGGCAGTAACGTCAATCCTACAATCTCCGGATATCTCCTTCCAGTCCAAAGGAGACTCTAATGTCAATCGTCCAGTCTCCTGACATCTCATCCCAGTCCAGGGGAGACTGTAATATCAACCCTCAGGTCTCCTGATACCTCCTCCCAGTCCAGGGGAGACTGTAGTGTTAATCGTCCAGTCTCCTGACACCTCCTCCTAGTCCAGGGGAGACTGTAATGCCATTCCTCCGGTGTCCTGGCACCTCCTCCCAGTCCAAGGGAGACTGTGATGTTAATCTTCCTGTGTCCTGATACCTTCTCCCCGTCCAGGGGAGATTGTAATGTCAACTCTCCAGTCTCCTGACACCTCCTCCCAGTCCAGTGGAGACTGTAGTGTCAACCCTACAGATTCATGACACTTCCTCCCAGTCCAGGAGAGACTGTAATGTTAGGGCCAGTGGCCCCACATTTTCTTCTCTCACTTCACTCCGAATCCTCAGATGTGTCTCATCCTGTCCTGGTTTCCTGCCAACCCCGAGTACCAACACCATTGGGACAGCTACATGGAAATGACACCCTGCTCTCTGACCTAACACCTTCATCCCCATCTCCACCTACCTATTGTACTATTTTCTACCTTCTCCCCAGCCCACGCCCCCTCCCCGGAGGCTTTCTGCCTCATTTGCTCGAAATGTCAATTTTCCCGCTCCTCGGATGCACTTGCTGTGCTTTTTCAGCACTATTCTAATGTTAACTCAGGAATTGATTACCAGCATGACCAAGCAGTTCTATAAAGCACAGTGCTGCAGGCACTCAATATCAGAAATGGGATACCATCATGACCCAGCAGCTCTCAAAAGCACAGCGCTGCAGGCACTCAATATCCAAAATGAAAGAAGAAAGTGTTGGAGAAATTCAGCAAATCTCGCACTACATGTGGAGAGAAAGGCAGAGCTAAGTGTTTTGAGTCTAGTATAACTCTTCTGGAGAAGAGTCATTTTGGACTAGAAATATTAATTCTCTTCTCCCTCCGCAATTTCTAGACCTGCAATTCCACTAAAGTAGCCAATTTGGTTGGCACCATATGGAAACACATGCAGTCCATCCACCCCCAATATTTAGAGGCAGCATTATGTATAATTGACAATACACAATGCAGAAATTCACCAATGCACCTTCAACAGCATCTTCCAATCAACGACTGATATCTTACGAATGACAAGGACAGTACGTGCATGGGGACATCTCGAACTGCACGTTCCCTACCAAGTCACTCACCATCCTGACTTAAATATACATTCCTTCAGAAAAGATGTCATTCCCAGTGGACCATAGAGCTGTCCTCTTATTAGTATTCATGACTGGTTTGTGAGTTTAACCTGAGAGTCACTGTGCCCCAGGGGAAAGCTAGCTTTGAGAAGGTGGGACCTTGGTGGTGATCTGAGCCTGTGTGGGGATTGAACTGTGCTGTTGGTGTCACTCCAGATCACAAACCAGCCGTTCAGCCAGCACTGCTGCAGTGGGTCAGTTAGCACATTTGGTTGGATGGCTGGTGAGAGATGTAGAGAAGCGAGGTCATCCTCAGATTAAAATCACCACCTGTTGCCTCTCTCGATGAGAGAACAGCCCACTGGAACTTGGACGATTCTTTCGGTGTCCCTCTGTCAAAATCCTGGACAATCCCTCTACCCTCCCCCTCCCCTTCACACCACCGACCGATTGTGCCTACACTGTCAGGACTGCAGTGACACAGAAACGTAGCTCCTACCACGTTCTCAAGGGCAACAAACTCTGACCCAGACACCAAAACCTAAGTCCCCTTAATTAATTGATGAAACACACCTGAACAAAACATTTTCTCAGCCAAGATTATGACTACCAGAACATTCAGATAAACGTACGAGTAAAATTGTTGGATATGCAAAATTCTACAATTACACAGTTTCCCAGCACCATGAGGCCACAGTAATAAGAGGTTATCCCCATTCAGTACGACTCCACAATCAGTAACACCTTCATTCAGAGTGACTCCTGGAGATCTGGAAAAACAGTGCACAATATTCTAATCAATTACTCAATAGTGCAGAGTGTGTATGAACTAGAGATAGAGATCTTCTTTTCTCAGTGAAGAATTACACCACAGAGTTAGTTTGGAAATGTTAACAATGTGCATTTCTATCAAGCATTTGGAATTCATATTAACCTGATTATCTGCCTTCAAAAAATCATTCCTTCACACATCCACTGACTAAGGGAAGCACACCAAGTCATCAAGGTCATCTGCCCTTCGCTTATCACTCCATAATAAGCTACCCGATCCACCCATTGTTTGTATCTACGCTCTCATTTAGATTGAGCCGCCCGATCAAGTCCAACCAACACAAACCCTTCACATCAAGGAATGGGAAATACCAGCTATCAATAAGTGGTGGGTTATTACAAAACCCATCTGACCAATAGCAGGCTTTGAACTCCCACAGAGAGAGAGTGGTCTTTCTAAAACTTTCCAGACCAGCCATGGCTGAGCCAAAACCCATCAATGTGGCCTCGGGGAAAACCCATTCTGCAATGTACAGAGAAACAGATAGTGCTGCACATTACTGAGGAGCCTTTGCATTGACAAACGAATCGCTTTAAACTCAGTAAGCGAGGGCACTATTATCTGGCTTCGAGATTTACCTTAATAAATGAGAAGAAAATAATCATCAGTCATAGAGCCGAAATGAGTGATTTAATGTCGAGTTTTATAGAAATTTAAAATCTTATAATACTTACCAGGAACACCAACAACAGCAAAGACAGTGTAATATACTTTAGCGACCATTTGCCTTGGCAGATGCATTTTGTTGATTGTGAAACACCCGCTGTGTTCCTGCTGCTGTCAATCTGTCGAAATTGGAGAATTCTCTCGGAGTTAGAGCTGACACAGTTCCAGAGACTTTATTTTATATTGTGTAGTATCTCCACTGGGAATCTATGATTTTTTAAATATAATTTTGAACAAAGACATTAAGACAACAGGTTTATTTTAGCGATATGATATCATTGAGATTTAGTCTGCATTTGAATCACCCAAAGACTGGATTAATCTGATCCTATTCGGTGTTAAACGTTCCTTGCAACTCGTCTTCAAACAACAATACTTGAAATATTATTTCACTCTCCACCAGTCCCATCAATAACTAAATATCTTCTGATATTCTTTTCATTGACGACCTTCAATTTGCTGAGGTTATTCAGTCATTTAATCCCTCATGCTGTCGAGCTCCTTAAGAGCTGTTCTACTACACACTGTTATCCCACTGCTCTTGTCGTTCATTCCGTTTTCCAACACATTTGGTAAATTCTATCTGTGAATGAGCACTCTAATAGAGAACCTGAAGCCAATACTGACCACATCAACAGTTGGAATTTGCACTGGGAAATATTTCCTCTGAAAAGACAGGAACAAACTAGGAATTGATTCCGAAATTTCATTTCAGAATTACAGAATGATTGAATCCCAGAAAACAGAAGACGCCCTTTGACCCATCATGCTAACCCTACGTTAAATCTACATTATTCCCACTTTCCAGCAGTGGGGCCTTATCCTTGAATGTTGTGACATTTCAAGTACTGATGCAAGTTCTTTTTAAAGGTTGTGAGGTTTCTCACCTGAACTACCCTCTTGGTCAGTGCATTGCAGGCCCCTAACATTATCTGGGTGAGAAGATTTTTCCTCATGTCCCCCCTTAAACTCTTGCCTTTCATCTCAAAATTATACAACCCGTTATTAGCCTTTTGACTAAGGGTAATAACTGTTTTTTTTCACCCTGTCCACTTCCCTCATCGTCTTATATGCGCCAATCGCTGTTCTAAGTTATGCAACCCCAGCTTGTCCAGCCTCCCTCTTTGCTGCTAAATTGCTGCTGTCCAAAGAATATTCTACTGAATTTCCTTTGCACTCCCTGCAATGCAATCTCATTCTCCCTGTGGTACAGTGACCAGAACCACACACCATACTCCAACTGTGGCTGAACCAAAATCATGTACAGTTCCAACAGGACCTCAGAAAATCTATGCCTCCATTATGTGCCTTCTTAACTCCTCTATTAACCCATCCTGCTGCCTTCACGGATCTGTTGACAAGCATCTCAAGATCGTTTCATTCCTTTGAGGTACATGTCCTGATGTAGGGCTTTTGACTGAAACATCGATTCTCCTGCTCCTCAGATGCTGCCTGACCTTCTGTGCTTTTTCGACACCTCAATCTCGACTCTAATGTCCAGCATCTGCAGTCCTCACTTTTGCCTCTTTTGAGGTTCCCAGCATGCTATCATTCATTGAGTACTGCCCTGTCTTGTGAATTCTGTCAAAGTCATGACCTCACAGTTATCAGGATTAAATTCCATCTGCCACTGCTCTGCCCATCTGATCAATCTGACTATTTCTCTCTGTAATCTAAGATGAGTTTCCCCTCTGACAAACACATGTCAATATTTGCATCATCTGCAAATGTACTTATCATCGCCAACCACCACATGTAAGCATTAATATCGTTTATAATTATTATAACCAAGAAGGGACCCAGCACTGATCCCTGTGATACAGCACTGGACACCACTACCTGGAATGGTAACTGTACCATTCAAGATTGGACACAGTTACAGAGAGTGGTGAACTCGACCCAGACAATCACAAAGGCCTACCTCCCATCTATAGAACCTATCCATCAGGCCTGTTATCAAGGAAAGGCCGCCAGCATTCTCCAAGATCCATCCCACGTGGGCAATGTTTTTCTACAACCTCTACCATCAGAGCGAAGGTACAGAAGCCGGAACACACGCACCCGACTGTTATTAGAATATTGAATGGACCCACAAGCTCTTAACATTTGCCTGTAACTGTGTTTTTGGTTTTGCCACTGTTTACCTATTATTTACTTATCTATGCTACCCAAATCTGCGATCTGCCTGTGTTGCTCGCAAGGCAAATATTGTCAATGTGCCTTGGTACACGTGACAATACATGCAATTCAACTCATCAGCCTCCAATTAGACAGCCTTCTACCAACGCTGTCTGCCTCCTCGGAGACATATTTGGAACCAATCTGCCAATTTACTCTGGAGGACATGTGTTTTTGTTTTAGTTATCAATCTTCCTTGTCAAAGGCTTTGCTGAAACTTATAGAATCCAGATCAATTCCCTACCCTCGTATCCAGACCTGGTCACCTCCTCTTAACATTTCACCAGATTTGTGAGGAATTCCCCCTTCCCCTCTGAGAGATCCGTGCTGATTGTACATGGTCAAGCCTTGCCTCTCTAAATGGAGATTAATTATCTCCGTCAGAAGTTTCTTCAATAGTTCCCCAGGCATCAAAGCAACAAACACCGGTCTGTAATTCCCAGTCTATCTCCTCCACCACCTTAAAGAGTGGACAAAAAACAACGGCTGTCCTTCAGTCCTCTGACATTTCCCCAATGGCCAGAGAGAATTAATGCTTTGAGACAGAGTTCTCCCTAATCTGTTTGGTCACACTTCCTCCAGACTTTAGAATTTGTTCAGCTTTAAGCTCACTGAACCTACAATACTTGTTTGCATCATCCCGAAATCTGCTCAACAGAGACTGACAGCGAGGCTGTTGTTTTGTTTTTAACATTATTCCATCTCAGTGTTGTTCCCATCCTTTCTGAGGTGTGGGAAAATGTGATCCCTAATTCCTGGTTTTCGATTCCAGTTTTTTCTATGAGCACATTCCAACGTCCTTTGGGACTAAGTGAACGAAAACGTTCTGAACAAAACAATCGCCATCTGGAAGAATATGTAAGGTATTTTACACACGTGGATATTGCACGTGCGTGCACACGCACATACACGTCCCACACACGTGTAAATTATTTTTCTGCCTTTCTACTTAATATCTGCCTTTGCATGCGAAAACAATTCCCACTGCTCATCCATACTTCCTTCGAACTTCCCACTGAGCAAGTACACAACCCATCTCAATCAGAAGCAAACTGGACAGACTCACCATTGTTCACAGGAAATGCAGTTTAATGGAGCTGACAGCCCTCACTTCCACTTTCTGTATTCACATTTGCGAGAAACCAAATAGAAGCAAATTAATATGCACCAAACGATAAATAACAAAAAAAAATCCCATTACTTTGTATTTACAACAGAAATATCGAGTTGGGTTCTAAACCAGCCAGGAAGCCAGCCACTGAGTTGCCTGACATTCAGACATTTCAGAATTATCATGACATAAGGCAAATCTTGCCAATGACAGATCACAGAACTATTCCATTAAATATATGGTATTATGACTCTCATACTGAGCATGAAATGTTGTCAGTTGTTGTAAAAAAAAACCCACCTGGTTCTTTAATGCCCTTTCGGGAAAGTAAACTGCTAACATGACCTACAAGTGACTCCAGACCAACAGAAATTGGTTTGGTTATTGGAGGTCAGCCATCTACGCTCCAGGGCCTCACTGCAGACGTTCCTCGATATTGTGATTAACTATCTTTTGTGACTGACCTTCCCTCAATCATAATGCATAATGCTCGGCAGCATTCAGAACTCCTCAGATACTCCATGTTGTAATGCAACAAAATCCCTGCAACTTCCAGCTCTGGGCTGACAAGTAGCAATGAGTGTTTGTGCCTCAAAACTGCCAAACAATCACCACCTCCAATAAGAGATTACCTAAATAATGCCTCTTTAAATTCAGTGGATTTGCTGAGACTGATTCCCATACGATTAACAGCCTGAGATATACTATTGAGCTGAAAATTCTGTGACTACACACGCAAATCAAGAGGGCAAGAACACTGCAGCAGCTAATGCATCGCTTGACACTGAAAGTCTCTTCAACTTCTACATGGTAATCATCAGGAAAGTTCTGGAGTACTCCCCACGTGTTTGGACAAGTGTATCCCCAACAACCCTCACCAGATGGGATACCAGCATGAGCAAGCAGTCCTTTAAAAGCACTATGCTGTGCACTCTTGAAATCTAAAATGGAAACTTAAAGTGTTGCAAAATTTCAGCAAACCTGGCAGCATCTGTTGAGGGAAATAAAGAGTTAACCTTTTGAGTCCAATATAACTTTTCTTCAGTACAGTTCTGGAGAGGAGTCATTCATTTCACCAGAGACATCCATTCTCTTTCTCTCTTCATCGTTATATCAGGCCTACTGAGTTTCACCAGAACATTTTTTAAGATGAAGTAGCCAGTTTCATTGGCACCACATCTACAAACATGCAATGAAACCAATACTGGTGCTCAGTGGCAGCATTGTGTATCATTGACAATACACACTGCAGAAATTCACCAGTGCTCCTTAGAAAGCATCTTTCAAATCCAAGACCAATGCCATGCTAAAGACAAGGGCAGTAGGCACATGGGAAAACCACGACCTGCATGTTCCCTTTCAAGCCACTCACCATCTTGACTTGGATAAATATTCCTCCAGTAAAATCCCCATAGTCCTAATAGACTGTAGAGCTGCTTTCTCATCAGTGAGACATGACTGGTTATTGTTTTAACCTTAGGGTCATTGTGTTCCAGGGCAGGGATGTGTTTGAGAAGGTGGGAACTTCCTGATGACCTCAGTCTGTGTGGGAATTGAACCTGTTCTGTTGATGCCACTCTACATCACAAAGCAGCCACCCAGCCACCACTGCTGCAGGGGGACAGTCAGCACAGTAGGCTGGTTGGCTGGTGTGAGATGTAGAGAGGCGAGGTGATCCTCAGTTGAAACTCACCGCCAGATCTCACTCGCTCTGTGTGTGTGTTGGAGAACAGCTCTTTGGAACTAGTGTGAATCCTTCGGTGTCCTTCTGTCAAAATCCTGGACAATCCCTCCCACACCACACACCCTCCGCCCCACCCCGCCCCCCACACCACCAACCGATTGTTCCTCCACTGTTCGGACTGCAGGGACACAGGAAAGCAACTCCCATCACATTCTCAAGGGCAATAAACGCTGGCCTAGCCAACAAAACCCAAGCCTCCTTAATTAATTGATGAAATACGTCTGAATAAAACATTTGACAGCCAAGAATGTGATCGCTGGAAAGTTGAAGCAAATGTATTAATATATTGTTGTGCAAACACTTGGAATTTGTGTGTGTGTGTGTGAAAGAGTGTTTGTGTGTGTGAAAGAGGCAGAGAGAGAGAGTGTGTGTGTGTATGCGCGCGCGCGCGGGAAAGGGCGTGACCATTGCTGCAAGAGAATTCACTTCCATCACATTGTAACCATGATGAGGCATTGAGGGAGACCAGAGCTGGCCGAATTTCCTTTGAGAAGTTTCTGAGCTGTGAAGCATTTTCAGAGAGCACTATCAGGATGTGGTTAGTCCATGTAGCAGATCATAAAATCTCTGTTGCTAAATATAGGAAAAACTTCCTACAATCCTGAATAAAATCTGATATTTGCTCAATCCTATATCTCTGATGTAAATATACCACATGTAATTCAAGATTGGTCTGTGCGTGTTTCAGAGGAATAAAACACAATGTCCGTGCCAACAGTGCAGCAAATTGTCATTGCAGCAAGAGTGTGCTCTGTAACCAGCACTGAGGCTGTAATTGGATTTGAACTGACAATCATTGATTACTGTTAGTGGAAGGCTATTTTATGGAAGTCACTGACCTGAAAGAGATGGGAGTGAGACCTGGGTCAAGAGCAGGCTGAGGATGCTCTGTCTGAGAAGAGTTCCCATCACCTGTCCTGTGGGGATAGGCTCACTGCCAGCACTTCAAACCCTCACTTTCCAGCTGGAAATATTGTTTAACTGAATTATCTAATGTCATTGCCAACTACTGTTTTTCAATCCAATGTGTGCAAAACAACCCATACCTGAGTAAATTTATTAAATAACTACAAATAATGTAACTGTTAAGTTAACAGAATTCACTCGCTCGCGGTTTGATGTTAGAATTAGAACTGGAATTAGACTTTATTGTCACGTGTACTCCAATATACGAATGAATGAGGACAATGAATAGTGCACAGAGTTGCCATTCTCTGTCGCCATCTTCGTGTCAAAACCAAGATGTCTGCAACAATAGAGATTCACTTCCAGTGCTTTGGCCATCCACCAGTCAGAAACTTTCATCTCCTAAACAAAATCCACTCTGATGGAAAATGGGGAAACCGCTATCCAGCGAGTGAGAGAGCTTTACTATAATTTCTTTATACTATTGCTCTTCTGATGATTCATGGTTCAGCTCCAGTCTATTGGAATATTGCAACTGGAAGTCCTGTATTAAAAAAGGCAGACAGAAAGCAGGAAGCATGGACCAGTTAGATTAACTTGTCACAGAGAAACTGTGGGAAGGTATTATTCAATCAGATACGGCAGGATACATTGATTAGTTCAAGTTAATCTGGCAGAGTCGACATTGTTGATTTTATTGGAATTCATTGAGGATGGACCATGTGGCATTGATGATGGTGAATGTTGACCTTAGTTTTCTTTTAAAATAAAGTGACATATCAAAGGTCATGGCTGTAAGTCAAGGCGTGAGGTGCAAAGGGAAATGATTGCATAGGAACACTGTGGCTTGCTGAAATGGAAAACAGTTGAAAACAGCACTCACATTCATGATTCTTCTGAGGCTTTAAGTTAGTTGCACAATTTCTAGATTTTTTCTTCCTTGGCCCTATCTCCCTCGTCTTCACTGTTGATGTGCAATCCATCTGCACATCCATCACCCATCAGAGGTCTTCTTTAACCACTGCACTCCATCAAACTAATATTTCTGGGGAAACAGAATGTGGCAGAAATTAAATTCTACTTTCTGTGTTTCTGCTCCCAATTTAATATCCAACCATTTAATTTATACTGAGTTAGGGACTGGAATCTCATCGATGGTCTCAACGAGTTTATGTATTTTAAGACATCGCAGAGTGAGTTTCAGTATGAAATCTAATTGAGGGATTGGGGGATTACTATGCAGAGTAGCAGGTACCAGGGAAAGAGTTACAGATAGGAGTATAGTCGAGGGGTACGATGTGGTTCATAACTAATTAAACAATATTGGGGAGTGAGGTGCATACTGAAATCTAACTGAGGAGTTTAGGGTGTTTATTTATGGAACCACAGATAGTCAAGAAAGCGATAAGGGCTGGAATATAATGGAGAGCTGCAGGTGGTGGTGTTATGTGTGGAGGAACAAGTAAATTACAAATCATTTACAGATTGGAATTTTATCAAGGGATCTGCAGCCTGTAATTATAAAATAACGGACACTCAGGAGTGAGTTACAGTTTGGAATTTAATCGAGGGGTTCAGGGTAGTTTATGTATAGAATAACAGATACCCGGGAGTGAGATACGAACTGGAAACGAATCTAGGGGTTCAGGGTAGTTTATGTATAGAATAACAGATACCCAGGAGTGAGATACTGACTGAAATCTAATCGAGCGGTTCAGGATAGTTTATGTACAGAATAACAAATGCTGGGAGTGAGATACAGTTTAGAATTTAATCGAGGGGTTCAGGGTAGTTTATGTGTAGAATAACAGATACCCGGGAGTGAGATACTGGCTGGAATCTAATCGATGTAATCACAAGCATTTATACAGAGAATACCACAGCCGCAGAATTGAGTTACAGAGAACACAAAATAGTACAGGCAGCTCAGCCCTTAATGTTGTGCCAACCTTTTATCCTACTGGAAGATCAAACTAACTGACATACTCTTCATTTTACTGTCATCCATGTGCCTATCGAAGACAACATTAATCTCCCGAAAGTATCTGACTCAACTACCACTGCTAGACAGGCAGGAGGCTGTAAGAACACAGCAAGCCAGGCAGCATCAGGAGGTGGAAAAGTCGATATTTCAGGTGGTACCCTTCCCCAGGACTGGGGGTGGTTGTGGGGCGGGGCTGCAGATAATGGGGGTAGCGGGGACAGGGTGTTGACGTGGGGATTCATGAAGACAGGTCGAGGGTACGACCTGGTTGGTCAATGGTAGGCAAGGATCTGGTTGGTGTCTGATGGCAGTGGCAGGGAGCGGGGTGTGCTGCGAAGGGAATCGCACACACAGCACTCTTTGTGTAAAGAACCTACCTCTGACATCTACCTGAAACCTTCCTCAGGTACCACCCTGGTACCTGTTTCTCTATATTTTACTCCCCTCATCCATCAATTGGCTGTCAGATTGAAACTTACTCCCCGTCAAGATGTAAACTCGCTGAGATCATCAAAGAGATTTCAGTCCCTAACTCAGTATCAACTGGAATCTAATTCAGGGGAATGGGTGATTTACATACAGAGCAACCAGATATGAGAGGGGAGAAAACAGGGGAGAAAGTACCCATCATGGACTAACTCAAATGTGAGATTAGCCACTGCTGTATGTGGAGGTTTTACCCCTGTTCTGGAAGATGGGGGTGTTTCAGGCAGACACTCCCACAGTGATCAGCAGCGAGCAAGGGACTGAAGGAGATTTGGATTTCCAAATGGCATTGGATCAAGACATTCATCGATTTAAACAGTAACTCAGCTTGGAAGGGAAATTGGAAAAATAACAAATCACAGGAAGCTAAGCTGCTCATTCAGCAAACGTTTCGAAGGATGAATGATGTATTCCCAGATTTTACTTGGGATTGAAGTCAGATAATGAGGAAAAGGCATCGGATTATTGTAAATCTGCACTGGAACATTAAAAATGGCGTGATCAATTTTTTTTCTGATCAAAGCAATGCCAAACTTAGCTGATCCTTGATGTACTGAAGTCATAATTTACACGACTTACTGACTCCCCACTCACCAACTTTGAACACCTTTCCCTTCTGTTTTCCCCATTCACTGAAAACATGAATATCCTTTTATAGTTTCACTGCCATGCTGCTGATATTGCTGCCTATCTCATAATGTCTCATTTATCTTGAATCCTGTGGAATTACAATAACACCAACAAACGCTCAAAATTCCATCTACAGGTTTGTTTATTTGTAGATGCATTACTTTCAGTTATTTGTAGATAACACACAATTTGAGCTCCCAGCAAGTGCGTGTGGTGTTTAATAAACACTTGATTTTGGGATGGGGCCTAGTCACACAGGATTCACACTCTGTGACTGATACTGAACAAGGCTGCACACTTACAGCGCAATGGCTGAGCTATTTCAGTTTTTATATATTCGAATCTTTCAGATGATTGAGTGTTCTGTGGGTCAGGGTTCGTATCCACCAAGGCAGGTGCTGAAGTTCAAATTCCATTCTAATTTGGATCTAAAATGCTCGGCCATGTCTCCTTGTTGGAACCCGATCTTGTTCACTTTGTCCCTTCTCTCTCTGTCCCATAACTCTCCCTGGGATTGCTCAGCTCTCTTGCTCTCTGTTTGCTTTTCTCACTTTCTCTCCCAGGGTTTTCCCTCCCTCTATCCCCTCTTTCTCTCTGTATCTGTCTGGCATTCTCTTTCTCTCCCTGGGTTTTCCCTCCCTCTATTCCAGCTTTCTCTCTGTATCTGTATGACATTCTGTTTCTCTCCCTGAGTTTTCCCTCCCTCTATCCCCCCTTTCTCCCTGGACCTGTCTGATATTCCGTTTCTCTTCCTGGGTTTTCCCTCCCTCTGTCTCTCTAGCTGTCTGTCTGCCCTTCCCCTATTCTTCCATTACCTCCCTCTGTCTATCGGTCCTTCTCTCTTTCTCTCCCTGCATTTTTTCTCCCTCTTTCTCCCTCATCCCACTGCTGTGTCCCAGTGACTGAGGAAGCGGCACTGGGAAGCTTAGGATTCAGTCCACAAGATATTGTACACTTAATGCAGTGGGATCCACCTTTCACCCCTTCTCCTGGATTTTAACCCCCACACTCCACCCCTCAACTGTTGTCCAAACTTAGGGAGGGGGGAGTGCAAGGGACATGAGTTTCTCATTGAGTATGTGGCCAAAGATGGCTACTGACTGGGATCTTGCTGTGCAGTAAAATGGTAATTGCGAGTTTTGAGAATATTTGTACCTCAGGTTGAGGTTTTGGATGTAGCTGAAAGATTGATTACCTTACTAGGTAACATTTTCAGTGGACTTTATGCAAAGCAATGCTGAAACTTCCTGCTTTCTATTTATATGTTTGAGTTTCGTTGGGTTGGAGATGTTATTTCCTTTGGTGATGCTACTTCCTGTGGTGTAGTCACTTCCTGTTCCTTTTCTCAGGGGGTGGTAGATGAGATCTAACTCGATGTGTTTGCTGATAGAGTTCTGGTTGGAATGCCATGCTTCTAGGAATTCTCGTGCATGTCTTTGTTTGTCTTGTCCTAGGATGGATGTATCGTCCCAGTCGAAGTGGTGTCCTTCCTCATCTGTTTGTGAGGATACTAGTGAGAGAGGGCCATTTTTTTGTGGCTAGTTGATGTTCATGTATCCTGGTGGCTAGTTTTCTATCTGTTTGTCCAATATATTGTTTGCTACAGTCCTTGCGCGGTATTTTGTAAATGACGTTAGTTTTGCTCATTGTCTGTATAGGGTCTTTCAAGTTCATTAGTTGCTGTTTTAGTGTGTTGGTGCGTTTGTGGGCTACACAGGTGGGCTACACAACATTTACCTCTGCCCCAAGGAGTGGGGTTGACCACAACATTGGGGCAGTAAAATATGAGGAAAGCACATTTGCTGAAGCAAATATTTGGGATGGCATTACCGTTGGAGAAGGTCACAAATTGGGAGGGGAGTAAAAACGGGGGCAAAATCTTGTTGGGTGATACAAAATTGTGTCGGCACTTTAAGGTCTGAAACAGAGAAAAAAGAGTGGGAGAATGGGAGGGTGAGAGAGAAAGAGAGATTGGAAATGGAGAAAGGGGGACTGAGAGAGAAAGAAAGAAAGAGAGAGAGAAAACAGGGAGAGAAAAGGACAGAAAGACAGAATCAATGGCAGCATTGATTCCTTGAATGGCATAATGTAAGAAATTCCCAACAAAGATTAACCACAGGAGGATGAACCTACCAGAGATGGAGAAGAGCAAAATCACAGGTTTCCTTCTGCTCTCCATCTCTAGGTCTCTACGATTCTTTCCTTTGCTCTCACCCGTCAACCTCTTCCGGACTCAACTGGTCACTAAAATGTATCTGACTGCCAGCGCATTGACCAACAAAATTAAAGCGAATTCCAGTAAAGGGGTAAAAAACGTATCAAGCCAATCCAATACCACCAACCAAGTCTCAGTATGGTAGCTTGACTTTGTATTACAGTAGAATGGCACATTGTGGATTATCCACCAAGGTTCATATTGAAAATAGAAGGGGATGTTTTTCAAACAGAACATGGTGCAGGTTGTTGCTTAAACCACAGTCGCGGTTTTCTCAGTGCAATAGTTTGTTTTAAGCTTCTGACAACAAATGGTCACAAAT
>NC_057725.1:71759493-71760874 GCF_004010195.1 Chiloscyllium plagiosum | reverse complement strand
CAATGAATGACTGATTAGAAATTACCTCTCACCATTCCAGAGACCAATGAGATTTTACCAACAAGTTCAGCACACTGTGCATGTGTGGGAGTGGTTTGGATTGAGTGAGTTTGAATTTTAAGACTGTCACACCGACTACCGATTGTCCTCCAGCCCAGTCCCTGCAGAGATTGTAGAGGTTGGACAGAGACTGAGCTCATGGTCCCTCGGAGAAGAGCAGACGTAACTATGTGATTTTGTTTGGTTGCAAGGTAACTGTCTGAACGAATGTAATAGATTCTTACAGTTCACAGCTCCAACTCTAGCAGGCACAGAACCCAATTAGAAACAGTGATCTCAACTCAGTCATTGGAATGGTGATTTTACAGTCAATAATCCAATCTCTCCCCTTCTCCCTGGATTAGTTCATCCCCTGCTCTTAACGTTGGACCAAATCCTGATTAGAGCCACAAAAAGAGCAAGAAACACATCATCAGACCCTACACCAGATTTGAAACAAGGCTACTCCATGTGTCTTACACAAGTGCAGCATAACAGAGCATGCAGGTCTCCCTTAGTGACAAGGTGTGAGTGTTAGAATTGTCGTGATGATTGCCCTATTAATCTACACATCTGTACATCACAAATATCTGAATGTGTAGGGATCAAGAGGGTAATCTGTCAAGGTTTGAATTCCCTGGCCAGAAATGGTGAGGAGGATAGAATGTCCAGAAGGGCTGGTGGTTTGATGAAGCTTTACAAATCAAAATGGGGCAGATATCCCACAATGCATTTGCCTAACAAAACAACCTATCCCATTTAAACTGACCAACTGATCCAATATCCACTGCTATTTGTGAATGAGAGTTCCACATCGCTACAATCCTTCGTGTGTAGAAGTGTTCCCGAACATCTCTCCTGGACACTGGGTCTAACTCTCAGACAATGCTTTTTCATTCCAGAATCCGCAACCAATAGAAATAGTTTATATTTTCCTGTCAATATGTTGCAGGTCTTGGCTCAGATCATCCCCTAACCTTCAAAATTCCCACGAAAACAAGTCTCACTTAGATAACAAAGACAGAAAAAAGCTTAGCAGGACTGGCAGCATCTTTGGGAGAGAAAGCAGAGTTAGTGTTTTGAGTCAAGTGACCTTTCTTCAGAACTAATTTGCCGGATCTCTCCTCATACTTTCACATCGGATGAAACCTGTACCGATGACAGAGCACCAAGATCCGGGAATTCTGCAGCAGGAGTGACATTGGGAGTGTCTGTCAGTGGAGAATTGTACCGAGAATGCTGCTCAGTGAATTGCTGTCACTGTTTCCATGTCTGAATAAGGCTGACCAGTCAGTGAGCTGGAGACACGATTTTCAGAAGATAATACCAGAGAGCAGATCAG
>NC_057725.1:71736681-71758993 GCF_004010195.1 Chiloscyllium plagiosum | reverse complement strand
TGGTCTGTTGTGTGGCACACAGAAATAGAGAACACACACCGGATCATTAAGGCCACACTCATAGGAATCCGATTTAGTAGTGAGGAAGAAAAGGACAACCAACTCCCATTCCTGGACGTGATGGTACAGAGAACACCGAATCGAGAATTCACCACAAAGGTATACAGGAAAGCCACACAGTGGGCTGACCATACCAGCCATGGCCTTACTGCAGGCGTCAATGGTCAGGCGTTTAGTTCGGTGCCTGAAGGGGGATGGGGTCGTGGTCGGAGTTGGAACATTCGAGCCTAAGGCAGCCATTCCAACCTGCATAAGTACGGCTTGAACCTTTCATTTTGAGTCTCGAAATTGTGTGCTGCTGGACAGTCTCAGGTGGTTCTCCGCTTCATGGGGCTCAGGCAATGGTGAGCAACCCGAGACTGGATGGCCTAGTAAACAGCGGTGACCAGCCCTATACTGGATGGCCCGGGAAACAGCGGTGACCAGCCCTAGACTGGATTGCCCGGGAAAGAGCGGTGGCCAACCCTAGACTGGATGGGATTATACAAGAGTTGAGTTCAAGAACCTTTTTCAAAAATAAGCAGAGGTGCATGAAATGATGATCAGTTCAGAAGAGTAAATCACCAGCCCACGGAGTCTTTTATTGCCAGCTGAGCATGGAGAGTCTCACAATCGTCATTATCCAGGACTGTTACTGCCCCGACCATCCTCCCTTCAGGGGAAGCACAGCAAACCCTCCAGCAGATCATTAACTCGGATCCATAAAGTAGTCTGTGAAGACACGATGTTCCTATGGAACACATCACTCAAAGCTAACCGATTATTTCTTATCACGGGGTCTCAGTGGCTTGCACTGCTGTATCAGAGCTCCATCTGGGATTAATTCTGGCCTTGCATGACTGCCCGTGTGGAGTTTAGATTAGATTCCCTACAGCGGAGAAACAAGCCCTTTGGCCTAACAAGTCCACACTGACCCTCCAAAGAGCAATCCACCCAGACCCATTCCTCTACATTTACCCCTGACTAAAGCACCTAACACTAGTGGCAATTTAGCATGGCCAATTCACCTAACCTGCACATCTTTAGACTGTTAGAGGAACCCGCTACACCTCGAGGAAACCCACGCAGACAGGCGCGGACGTGCAAACGTGCACATTTCCCCCATAAGTACGTGGGTTTCCTCGCACTGTCCACAGATGGGAAGGTTAGATGGACTGGCCACGGGAAATGCAGGGTTACAGGGATAGGGCAAAGGGGTGAGCCTGGGGAGGATGCTCTTTGGAGAGTCGGTAAGGACATGTTGGCCCGAATGGCCTGTTTCCACGCTGTAGGGATTCTATGATTCCTCCAGTCTCTTTACATCTGACAACGCCCCGAACAGTTACCTTGTGTCTTTTTACCTGCTGTCACGTCATGTCCTTCGATATTATTGAAGGTGGAAGCCGGTAGATTTTTATTCAGATTAGGGGAGAAGGTTAGTCATCTGGGGGAGATGGGAATGTGGATCTGACGTTATAATTGAATGGCGGGTAGACCAGCTTCGAAGGGCCGAATGATCTCCTCCTGCTAATTGCCTGTATTTCCATGGATCCATCAGTGGATAGCAGGGTGTTCCTGAGCATGATGATCGGTGATGCATCCTACTTCCTTCCTCCCCATCCACTTCTGGGTGTTATGCACAGATCCATATGATTCTGCTGATGGAATCCTGCCTGTCTGTATGAAGTTGCTGAACTGGAAACACGATGGTTGCCTCTGGACTGCATTTGGTTGCTTTGCAGTCTTTAAGTTAACAATGTACGAGATCGGTTGCTGCACTGCATTTCTGATCTTCTCTCTGAATTTGGACAGAGTTATTGCATAAAATAACGTGTTTGTGCTGCAGCTTAAATCCTTGATCATATATCCGATGTATGGCAAAGTATTGTTCTGTCCAAGCGTTGTTCCATTAATCTTAACGTTTAAGTAGTTGAGACCATACACGAACCACAGAAGTATAAAGCTGAAGGAAATGGTGAAGAGAGAAATCACAGACTTCCTTCGACGCTCCATCTCTGCATCTTTGTGACTCTCTCCCTTGATCTGGCCCTTCAGTGTCTTCCGGACTCGACCGGCCACTAAAATATGCCTGACCGTCAGAGAGTTCATCAACAGAACCAACACGAACGCGATGAATGGGGTTAAAATATTGTCAAACAAATCAAATCCCAGCCATCTGGGATCAGTAAAGTAGTTTGACTTCGTCCAGCAAGACCATGGAACATTGTCAATGACCTTCACAGGTCGAAACCGAAAATAGAAGGGAAGGTTTTTTGTAAAGAGTAGAACGCCAGTCGTACCTACAGACACAGCCAAAGCTTTCTCTGTCCAATATTTTCTCTCCAGTTTCAGGCAGCAAATGGCCACAAAACGATCAAAGGAGAAAAGGACAGTGAACCAGACGGAACAGTCTGTGGCTGCACGAACCAGGACAAAGAGAGCACTGCACACAGGAGTGAGGTCCAGGAAACACCTTGGGAAGTAATATATATTAAGTCGCCTCAGTACGATGTTCGTGACAATGAACAGTAGATCTGCTGTTGCCATAGCCATCAGGCAGCGAAGGGTACAGTTAGAAAGACCACACTTTCCTTGTGCGAGAACCAGAATCACTGCTATATTGACTGTAAGAGACACAAGGTGAAAATGGAATTGGAGCTAATTGAACAAATATTCTCCACATCTGCCCAGATAACAATATACGATCTTTGTACATAAATGGGTCGATTGGGATGGTTCAGAGCACTAAACTAAAAAGGACAGCTCCGATTCTGACTCATTTCGAAGCTGCACACTCTTGGTTTTAACTATGTCGGCTCAGGGAATTGACATGACGTCAAGGTGGCATTATTTGGAAGGTGAAAGGCGGGATGTTTCAATGCGATTTGAGAAAAAGGCGTTTACGCAGAGAGTGGTGGGCGTCAGGAATGCACTGCTTGAGAGCATATTTGAGGCGGGAAACCTCACAAACTCTTTGCTTCCTAGCATTCGAGGCTCTGAAGCCAGATCGCGGAGGTGGGACAAGTGTATATTTAATGATGAAAACTTTGTTGCTGGAAAAGCGCAGCAGGTCAGGCAGAATCAAAGGAGCAGGAGAATCAACGTATCGGGCATAAGCCCTTCTTCAGGAATGAGGAGGTTGTGCCAAGCAGGCTAAGATAAAAGGTCGGGAGGAAGGACTTGGGGGAGGGGCGTTGGGAATGCGAAAGGTGGAAGGAGGTTAAGGTGAGGGTGATAGGCTGGAGAGGGGATTGGTGCGGAGAGGTCTGGAAGAAGATTGCAGGTCAAGAAGGCGGTGCTGAGTTCTGCATGTCCTTAGCGGAGTGGGAGGGTGTGTTAAAGTGTTAACGTTAAAGAGTTAAAATGCAGGTCCTTGGCCTCCTCAAACGCCAGACCATGGCAACACGACACCTGGAGGAAGAGCGCCTCATCTTCCGCCTAGGAACCCTCCAACCATAAAAGATAAATGCAGATTTCTCCAGCTTCCTCATTTCCCCTCCCCCCACCTTTTCTCACTCCCAACCCTTGAACTCAGCACCACCTTCTTGACCTGCAATATTCTTCTGGACCTCTCCGCCCAACTCCCTCTCCGGCTTGTCACCCTCACCTTAACCTCCTTCCACTTATCGCATTCCCAACGCCCCTTTCCGCCAAGTCCCTCCTCCCTACCTTTTATCTTAGCCTGCTTGGCACACCCTCCTCATTCCTGAAGAAGGCCTTATGCCCGAATCGTCGATTCTCCTGCTCCTTTGATGCTGCTTGACCTGCTGCGCTTTTCCAGCAACACATTTTTCAGCTCTGATCTCCAGCATCTCCAGTCCTCACTTTCCTAAGTTTATATTTAGTGTCAGTTTAATAGCAGAAGCTGGGTGGACCTCTTCTGCATGGCAAGCTTCCATTACACTAAGAATTATTTCTGGGTGGCAGTTTGGGAAGTTAAACATCTTAATGAATTAAAGTAAAGAGCTGTGAATACTGAAACATGGAACCAAAACAGAACTACCTGGTGAAAATCAACAGGTAAGACAACATCTGTGGAAAGAGAAACTGAGTTCCTATTTCTTTTTCAGAATCACTCTTCATCAGAACAGATTCTTCTGAAGAAGGGTCTCTGGCCTCAAAACGTTAACTCGGTTTTCTCCCCATACAGGACCATATCATTGCCAACGAAAGATAAGGTTTAATTCCTAAAGAGAATTGAAAAATAAAGTTTTGATATTGATCTACTATGGTATATTTGTTAGAACGCATTAAGAAGCTCGGTGTGGTTCTGATCACCTATTGCAGCAAAACATGCTTTGTTGCACGAAAGAAGATGCAATTGTTTGCCGGAAAATGATTGAAAAAAGATGAAAAGAAATTGTTTCATTATTAAGGGCATAAGCCATTGTCTAAACCTCTCTGTCATGATAAACTGAGGATCTGTTAACTTACTGAGTAGCTCATAGTTTGGAAAGGCAACAAATTCCTTGTGGTATTTAGCAAGAGTTATAATTTGGCATGTGCATTGACTTAGCAAAGAATGCAAAACACAAATAGGAAAATATGTTGCTTTTATTTTATTCTCTGCATTCTTAATCAAATTCTTTTGGAATGTGACTGTTGATACTTTATGAATAAAGTACATAATACAACATTAAAGAGCCATTTCAGGAGCGTTATTCCTGATCGGCGCTGCTCCATACTTTGTGTAATAAAACATTATATAATAAGAATTAGTCTGTCTGTTTCTCTCTACTGTATTCTAATCTTGTTGATGGCTATTAACATTTAAGCTGATAATCTGAATACCCAGCAGTTCATACAGAGAACGAGACAACATGATTTCACAACAATTCTTTAAAAAGGTATATTTTATAATGCGAATAGTTAAACAAGGTAAATAGTAGATACCTAATAACACAATTCAAAAATTCTCATGTTCTAAACGTAGTTTATGTTTTCCTTCACGTGAAAAATTGCTTTGTGGATTATAAAAGTAATGAATTTAAAGCATTTCTCCAGGTAGCCATAGCATTGGGGAATTCACTTGAACAATTCTCAGCTTTTATCTTTCCCACAGAATTACAGGAAAGTTATGACAGAGAAAGAGATCATTCAGCCCATCATATCTGCATCAGATACCTGTTAGAGTCCTCCTTTCCAGCAGCTGCTCGACAGCCTTGAAGGTTCCTTCACTTCATTTGCAGATGCTGGCTCCCTTTAAATAATTTGCAAGTTGGCACCTTAGCTCTCCAAATTGAGCAGCGAATTTAAATCACAACACAACCTTTTTGGAGAGAGGGGTTCTGGTCAACGGCCCTCTCCGTTCGGGGTGACTGGTCTCATCCAATAGATTTGATTAGATTACTTACAGTGTGGAAACAGGCCCTTCGGCCCAACAAGTCCACACCGACCCGCCGAAGCGTAACCAGCCCAGACCCTACATTTATCCCTTCACCTAACACTACGGGCAATTTAGCGTGGCCAATTCACCTAACCTGCACATTTTTGGATTGTGGGAGGAAACCGGACCACCCGGAGGAAACCCACGCAGACACGGGGAGAATGTGCAAACTCCACACAGAGAGTCGCCTGAGGCGGGAATTGAACCCGGGTCTCTGGCGCTGTGAAGCAGCAGTGCTAACCACTGTGCTACCGTGCCGCCCACATTTGTATTCCATACACATGTATCACGGGCAGCCTCAACCTCCTCTGTTCGAAAAGAAACAACACGAAACCTATTCACCTTCCCTCAATGCAGCAGTATTTTCCCTGTGCTGGGAAAATTCCTGTCAATCTCCTCTGTACTTTCTTCCAGTACAATTCTATCACGGTGACGTGAACTGTAGAGAAAACTGCAGCTGTGAGCTACACAGTATCGTATGTCATTCCAGTGTTGCATGTTTGGTGGGGGGAGGGGGGCGAATTAGTTTTAGGTCTGGTGCAGCGTGAGCAGGCAGTAATTTTGGGGAACTGATATGGATTTGCATCCCAGTGTGGATGTCTGGTCGTGATTTGGGGCAGGTCATTGATCTGGAGGAGTTCACTCTGATCAAAGTGCGGGATCAGTGAATCAGTTACTCAGGAATTATACTGTGGGTTAACCCTGAAATCACCTCAGAATAAGTTAGATCTCAGGATAGTGAAGAAGGCGTTTAGAATGCTTTCTTTTATTGGTCAGAGTATTGAGTACAGGAGTTGGGAGGTCAACTTGCAGCTGTAGAGGACATTGGTTCGGCCACTGTTGGAATATTGCCTGCAATTCTTGTCTCCTTTCTATCGTAAAGATATTGTGAAACTTCAAAGGGTCCAGAAAATATTTACAAGGATGTTGTTAGAGTTGGAGGATTTGAGCTACAGGGAGAGGCTGAACAGGCTGGGGATGTTTTCCCTGGATCGTCAGAGGCTGAGGAGTGATCTTATAGATGTTTAGAAAATTATGAGGAGCATGGATCGGATAAACAGACAAAGTCTTTTCCCTGGGGTCGAGGAGTTCAAAACTAAAGGGCATAGGTTTAGGGTGAGAAAGGAAAGATATAAAAGAGACCTAAGGGGCAACCTAAGGGGTGGTACGTGTATGAAATGAGATGGCAGAGGATGTGGTGTAGGCTGGTACAATTGTAACATTTCAGAGACATTTGGATGGGTATATGAATAGGAAGGGTTTGGAGGGATACGGTCCGGGTGCTGGCAGGTGGGACGAGATTGGGTTGGAATATCTGATCAGCATGGACAGTTTGGACTGAAGGGTCTGTTTCCATGCTGTACATCTCTATTGATGTGCTTCTGAGGCTTGAAAATCCCTGGTCAGCCCACATTTAGCGTACTGTGACTAATCTGGGCCCCAGTACTCAGGATGGATGTATTGGCCCTGAATCGGGGCCACAACCTTATTTGTTCTTGTTTTAACGAAGTGATCTCCTGCTGTTTTTTCCTTGTCTCCATTCTAAAGGATCTTCCCTTTACTGGAAGGCTATTTCCTCAGGTCCTAGTCTGTCTTGCCAATTGAAAATCTTCGCGATGCCCACTCTGTACAGGGCATTCAGTGATCAATTAGATACCCAGTCATCCTTCGAAACTCCAATGAATATTGTCCCAGAGTCCTCAAACTTTTTTTTACATTAACTCTTTCATTCCTGCTATCACCTTTGTAAACCTCCTCTGGACCCGATTCAGGGCCAATGCATCCACCCTGAATACTGGGAACCAGATTACTCACAGTACGCTAAATGTGGGCTGACCAGGGATTTTCAAGCCTCAGAAGCACATCAATGCTTTTATTTTCTAGTCCCCTCGATTTGTATGACAACATTGTATTTACCTTCTGAACTACAACTCAACCTACAAGTTTACCTTAAGAGAAAACTGGACTAAGAATTTGAAGTCCATTTGCACCTTTGTTTCTGAATTTGCTCCCGATTTTGAAAATTGTCTGTCTCTATCCTTCCTACCAAAGTGCATGACCTCACACTTGCCCCCGTAATCCCTGTTTCTAACATTTGGTAAAATTACTTGCGGATTCCATCTTTAAACTAGAGCTACTAAATTCTTCCTGGAACTAACACACAACTGAGCTTCAAAGTATTCAGCTTTAAATATCTCTTCAGTCCTAAACCCTCTGGTCTGGGATGAACACAAACGTTTCCCTCGTCCAATTTGGTAAATCTATCATTCCCTTCTCACGAACACAGATCTTTACATCCACCCAGTTCCAAGGTCGACCAATGACCCAAGATTGAAAGTGAAAATAAAAAGGTTTCTCAGTTGAGGTTGTTTTCCGTAACACCAGATTATAGAATTCTCCATCACATCTTTGAGACTTCATTAGTATCAGACAGGGTGGCAAACTTTCGAAGACTAGTGAATGTTTATTCGTGCACAAAGCCATTCAATCTTCATTCAAGTTCGAAATGACTTTTTTTTAAATTGCTGTGGTTAAAGAAATACCTGCGAATTATCTATTAACTTAAGATACTCAGAGAAGCCCAGCGGATATTTACTCAAAAAAAAAAACAGTTCCAAATACATTCCAAATGTTATTGCACTTTCTACTGAAAAGTTCCATAGTTTAGATCACAAGTATCCAACGTGAATGTTTTACTTAATCCCTTTGAAACTCTCTGTAGTTTCTGATTTAAATGGAGATTTCCAGAACATTGTAAAGGGAGATGCATTGCACAGCTGAAAGTCCCACTTCTGTGGCAATTCCTGTGGAGTTTGCGATGATGGGATTCCACAGAGTTACTGCAACCTGAGATGAAATCACTGATCACCTACTTCTGTGTGAGGGTGGGCCACAATATGCCCATGTCTTATTGTCAGTGGCAAAATCAAACTGCAAAGAATCCTGAAAGACATTCACACGCATTCAATGGCGTAAGACACTTACCAGGAATCACTACAATCGGAAGGGTTGTGTAAAATATTCTCTGCACTTGCTGAATGGGAAGATACATTTCCACACAAATCCCTTTGTACAGATAGTTTGTCTCTGTACAAAACGGCGAGTTGATATTTCCACAAAGGCTTTCATTTATACTTTCTGGCAATACCTAGGGGCAATGACATTGTGGTTGAATTGTTTGTTTCAAGAGATTTAGCAAACAGGTGATGACAGTGATTTAATTCCCTCTGTGACAGAACATTTTGAGAACTGAGATTTACTGGGTGATACAAATTTCAATCGGTCAATAAAAAATATTGGAAATGCATCCATGCCAGCACTGATTCCCAAACATTATCCATCCCACATTGAAATCGCCTTTTATTTAGTTGGATTTTGAACATTTGGTAATGAACATAGAACATAGAACATAGAAAAGTACAGCACAGAACAGGCCGTTTGGCCCACAATGTTGTGCCGAGGTTTAATCCTAACTTATAATATCATAACTGAACCTACGCCCCCATCAACTCACTGTTATCCATGTGCATGTCCAGCAGTCGCTTAAATATCTTAATGATTCTGCTTCCACCACCACAGCTGGCAACGCATTCCATGCGTTCAAAACTCTCTGCGTAAAGAACCTACCTCTGACGTCTCCTCTGTACCTTTCTCCTAATATCTTAAAACTATGAATCCTTGTAACAGTCAATCCTGCCCTGAGGAAAAGTATCTGGGCATTGATTCTATTTACTCCTCTCATTATCTTGTATACCTCGATCAGGTCTCCTCTCTTCCACCTTCTCTCCAGAGAGAAAAGTTTGAGCTTATTCAACCTTTCTTCATAAGACAAGCCCACCAGTCCAGGCAGCATCCTGGTAAACCTTCTTTGCACCTTCTCCAAAGCAACATCGTGGGCCGAAAGGCCTGTACTGCGCTGTAATGTTCTATGTTGCATAACTTCTCAAATTAGGACAAACCTTTAAACAAATTAAATAACTCAGTGAAAAATATCCTCAAGAATTAAATGAGCCTTAATTAAGACAAATGATCCGACCAGGATGAAACCGTCCTAGAATTGGTTCAGAGCTGACTCTGAGGCACACATGAAACGATACAGCAGCAGATAGGAATGACTCCTTCTCTTTTGCCTGCCGTGTCCTGGACATGCAGAGATCGGCTGATTCTGGGACACATAACAGCTAAAAGGCAGCAGATGGGAGTGAGTCATTCTCCTTTATTTTCAGTGTGCTGGACATGTTTAGTGAAGAAACCTAACACAGCTGATTGATAATGGGATGGAACAGTTTGAAGAGTGATGCAGGGTAAGGCCAGGGAGGTACCTGCACACACAATGCAGAATTGTAAATTCCTGAGGGAGCCATTGTTTTGCCTGTGCCCCAGACAATGATGGAGAAATCGGACTTCATGTGAGTAATGATAATGGACAGAAAGGAAACGGTAGGATTAAGCAAGTAAGTTTGAGTTTATCAGGCTGGCACCATTGGGCACCGCAAGGGGCATTTCTCAAGACACAGCTATTTATAAACTCTATCATTGACTGAGATGATCAATACAACTGTTACATTTGCTGATGGCACAATGTGAGGTGGGACAGTAACATCCAAGAAGGACGTAGAAGTGTTGAAAAGGGAAAGGACATGTTTGTAAATTGGTGAGCAGCAAATAACCTGTGCAATAAAATGCTGAGAGACTTGAGGCTTTGTTTTTTTATCTTAAGTTTTGAAAGAATCTCAGGCCATTTTTAAATTTATAGATGATGACCTTCATCATAGATCACACTGCAACAAGAGGCCTTTCTGTCCATCAAGTCCCAACAGTGTTCGTTGTTCTCTTGGCAACTTTCCTTCCTCTCAGATCCTTTTTAATCTGAGGAATACAACCCTGGATTTGTGGGATTTGACTCCGTCATCTTTGAACCCTTGCTATCAGCTATCTGCCTGGTGAATATATGCTGCACTCATATCGAAGTGGACCCGCAAGTGCCTGCTCTTTTTCTTTTCCAATGTTTATGAAGCCAAAGTCGATGCCTTGCTGACGTGGGATTGTGGCAGTCAAGAAACCGAAAAAAGCTGACTGACTGGTTCCGAATGAACAGACCGACTTGACCAAGTCCAGGGCGAAATATTACCGTAACAATCCAGCATCAAGAAGCATTAGATAATAAAAAAACCTGCAGATGCTGGAATCTAAAATAGACAGGCAGGAGGTTGGAAGGACACAACAAGCCAGGCAGCATCAGGAGGTGAGAAGTCGGCATTTCGGGTTTAACTCTCCTTCAGGACAGAAATGTTCCACAAAAAAAGGTTGACTTCACCTATTGAAGCTACCTGGCTTGTTGTGTTCCTCCAGCATCAAGAAGAACTCTGAATCGCTTCAGAACATTTTGGGTGGGAGGAGTGCATGGGGATGGGGGTCAGTCTCGAGAATGGGCGAGTGTAAAAAGTGAAGACTCAGAGGTCCTGGGTTGCCATGCCATTAACAGGGTTTGGTCATGAAATAACTTCAGAAACTGGGAGCACATCACCAATTACTCATTTATTCACAAATGCTTGGCATTTGACAGTAGCCTCTCACTGAATCTGGCATTGAGTATCTCAATATACCTGACATTCAACTATTTATGAGAGCCAGGTTTACCTGATTGAATCAGATTATTAGCCACAGTCAGGGAGCTCATATTCTCTGATGTCCAGTTGACGGACCTCATTACAAACAGCACAGGTCGGAAATGCAGCAGGGTCCTGATAGTAAAATTGCAGGAGTCGAGCAAGAGATTTAAAAGCTGCACCCTGAGTTACTCCAAGTGCTCAGTCAGGTGATGAACATGTGCCAGGAGGAGACCTCTGGTGATCTTGAATATTGGTGATGTTTCTGGAGCTGGTGCAATCGAAAAACGTCTGAATAGAATAGGGTCTGCAACCCTTCGAAGGAGACATGCTCCTACTGTTGTGAAGTACTTAATTGAACTTGTCAGAGAGCTTCAAACTTGAAATCAAACTCAGTCAGGAAGAAAATAATTCTGGTCAAGTGAAGTAGAAAGTCTGTGAATGACGGAGAAAAGCAGCAGAAACACTTTGTAGATCTATCAGAATGTTGTGCTTCAGAATCGTCGCCTTCAGGATCTAACACTGCCCTGCCATGCCTCAGAGATTCAGGGGCAGGGCTATTTTTGGAGTGATGCAGTTTCTTTTCCCCGAGATCCTCAATCCCGTTTGGGTGAAGAGGTGCATTTCCTGCTGGAAGCTCACTTATTGCATTTGATGACACTGAGGCACTGGACCTCTGGAATGATACATCAATATTTAGAATTACAACTACCCAAGATCATAAAGCACACTTAAAACTCGTCCCCTTACGTCTCAGAGCATTGAACTAATACAAGAACACAGAACAAAGAAGGCAGCAATTCATTATACTTTCTTTAAAATGTCCAACATACTTCTCCACACAGAAAGCTGTTCTGCTGATCATGCTTTCCACAGAATGGGATCACAATGGGTGCATTTCCATTGAGCAGATGGACGATATAAACCCGGCGGTTCCACACTTGTTACCACATCTCAGGTCTCAATCGTCGTTTGAAACTGAATAATGGATCCAGTGGTTATCAGAAAACAGGCATTCCCTTGCCTCGCCCCTTTTTGTACCTCAAGAATAAATGCAGTCTTACAAACAAAACTGCAAGAAATTTACATCTCACTGATTTCCAGTTGTTCTGGCTCCTCTTTTCCATCAAACATCTTTCTCCCAAATTCCAGACGGAGCTCTCTCCTTCACTCTTGCCTCGCTTGAAGTCTCTCGTTTCTATCCTTGCTCCTCCCACTCTCCTCTCATTTTTATCCATCTCTGCTTCCTGGAACCTTGCAGAATTAAGACCGGAAGATACTGGAGTGGGATCAGACTGTTCAGCCCATAGAGTCTGCCCCACCTATCCATCATGCTGACACGTTTCTCAACCCCATTCTCTTGTTGGTGCCACTGAAACGTTGATTTACGTACTCATCAAGAACCTATTGATATCCTTCTTAAATACACACAATGACTTGATGTTCAAAACCCTCTGCGGCAATGAGTTCCATTGTTTCACCACCCTGTGGCTGAAGAAATTCCTCCTCACCTGATTTCGATTGGATCGTTGCTTCACTGTGAGGCTGTGCTCTTGCATCCGAGTCTCTCCTTCCAGTGCGAACATCTTCTTCATGTACGCTGTCTATAGGTGTCTTCGTTTTCCGTAGGTTTCAATCAGATCCTCTCTCATCCTTCTAGATTCTATTGACTACAGACAAAAACTCTTCAACTGTTCCTTTTACGACAAGCACATTATCCTTGAGATTTTTCTTGTGAACTTCGAATTCCCCATCAATGCTACCGCATACTTACTTAGATTTTGGGCCCACAGCTGCTCACAATAAACCAAATGCAGCCTGACCACAGACGAATTCAATTTCAGCAGGACTGCCCTGCTATTTTTATTCTCTTGAAATGAATGCTAACCTTTCTAACTGCCAACTGAACCTGTACAGGTCGAGGGAGGAAATGCAAGAACCAACAAATAAAGGCAGCATTTGTCTATAAACTCAAAACAGTGCTGGAGACAGACGCGGAGGCATTAAGCAGCGGACAGACAGGGTATGACTACAATCATGGCTGACTTTAACCAACATATAGGTTGGAAAAACCAAACTAGCAATAATGCTGTCGAGGACAATTTGCTGATGTCGGCATATGATGTTGTTTCAACCAGCTCATTGAAGGAGAAGCTTGAGAAGAAACTCTTCTGATTGGTAGTTGTGCAATGATATCGTATTAACAAACAATCTTATTGTATTGGGTAGAATTGACCATAAAATGCTAGAGTTTTTAAAATGGAAATTGAGAATGAGAAAATCAAAGGGTTGATGTATAAATTGGCGATGGTGGATTGAGGAATCTTAGTGAAAGAGTTAGCAATAGATAGCCAATTTGTAATGTGACAGAAACACTTGCATGAGTTACAAAAGCTGTTCATTCGCCTCTGGTGCAACAATAAAACAAAAAAAGGCAGCAGTTGGTCGCCCTGCTTGATTCCAGAACTGGACAAAGAAGCATCCCACTCAGACTCATCCTCTGACGCTATTGTTGAGGAAATTACTCAGTCTGAGACTTTGAGTCTTGTTTCAAGAAGCTTTATTGTTCATGAATTGACAGGGACGTTGTCACACAGTTTCCTCTGTCACACAGTACTCTCTCGAGCTGAACAATCACTCTATAGATCTACAATGATACAACAACATTGTTTACATTCCACACTTTATATTAATTCAAGATAAAGATAAGCGCAGTAACATCTATCGCCTTGTTGCTCAAGGAAGCAGAAGCTAATGAGCTCAAGAAGCACTCCCAGTAACGACCAGGTGATATACTCCCTATATGTCTTCAAATTATAATTACACGGCCTCAGTCTTTATCTCTGGCAGCATTTTCTCAGTAAAGCAAGGGGCTGAAAGCCAAGATATCTTTACATTGGTCAAGTATCCCATCATGCAGCAGTAGGCCAAGTTTTTACGACTTCCACAATTCCCTCCTTATTGATTTTCCAGATCCACGCCTGAGTTAAGGGAACAGGCGCATCCGAAAGAGGGGTTTGCACATCCTTCTGGAAAAGTGCGCATACTCATACACACTTGTTCATTGTCGAGGTCATCATGGGATATGGTCCGGTAGAAGATTCCATCTGTTTTGGAGCAGAAAATGAACTGCGCACAAAAACAGCTTGTAGTTCTCCATATGATGCAAAGTATCGGGAGTATGATAGTAAAGGGAACACGCCCAATGTGTAGGGAGGATTCTCACTTACCCAGCCTGGCAATGTCAAAGGACCACCAGGAATCAAGGAGGGAGCTCAATTTCTCGACTGCCATGTGAATGCGAGTCACCAAATCAGAGACATTTTTTCTTCTTTACCCCAAAACTACCGCCAAACTGGGGTAGTGCTTATATTTCCCCTGCACCTATGTTGTGTGTGTGCAGGTGTCAGACACAGTGAAAGACAACAGGTATACAAATCAAGATGCAATTTTCATCACCAGGAAGAAAGGAAACACCAGCGTGGCCAGTGACAAGCTGTGCCCTTCACATCAAAAAGTAATGCTCCGTGATCAAAAAGTTGAAGGGGAGGCAGGAATTAAATTACAATAGAGTTGGAGGGGGAAATAAAACACTCTACTCCCTGTGGTGCCCACCTCTCCCTGAACCGCTCGAGGGCGTTGGTAGACACCGCATACTCCTTCTCCAGGGACACCCGGTCTCGGACGTAACCACAGGAGAGGGGCAGGCAATTGGAGACATTTTTAGTGTTGTCTGGTATGTAGGTACAGCATTCCCGCCCAAAAACGGCACAAGTGCCACCCTCCTTTTGGCTTATAGACAATCCAAAGCCAAGTGGTTCTGAAGGGCCACTGTTCTAACTGCGATAATCTCAGCATTGATCTCAGTCAGGGACTCACCATCATTGGCGACATTTATCAATACTATTTTCAATGTGCTCAATTCTTGGGAATGCAGATAGATTCCAATAGAAGGAGTAAACATCCCAATCCAGGTGAGGAATCTGGTGAGGGGTCCCTTGGGCTTCAGTGGTGAAGGTAACTCATCCAAGACTCTAATGTGAGGCACTGCGTTCATATCTCATAGAACTCGACCCTCTCCAATCGGAGGGAAGAAAAGGATCGGCCTTAAAATCCCAAATAAAATAAGTACCGTTGTGGGAGGTTCATCTGAAATCTCCACCCCTCCACAATTTGGGAGTCAGATCTTTCCACAGGGAGCCTGGCATCTTATAAAGGACACTAGACCAATTAAATGAAAACTGACGTTAGCTTGTCAAATTTTGGATGGTTTAAATCCAGGAAATAATGGAAGAACACTGACGAGACCCCACATAAGTGTCAGTCGATACATTCCCATGTCTTGTGAAGCAAATGGTGTTGTTTTGGCATGCCCACCAAAAGGCCATACATCTCTAATTTCAGTCGTTTGCGGCCTGAGGAGGCGCCGGAATTACCTCCACAGGGTTCTCATCATTCACTTCAATAGTTGCCGAGTTGGTGGGCTCATGTATTTTACAGTTGGCCATGTGCACCCACTCCTAACATCCTTCCAATTCAACAGCAGTTCCGGTTATCAGTAATACTTGATACGGTCCCTTCCACTGAGGATAGAGAGAGAGAGCTTTGTTCAGAAAGTTAACATTCACTAAATCGCCAGGCCTAAAGGGTGTGTGTGTGAGACCCAACGGGTTTTGGCGTGTCCTCTATTACCTTTGAATGATTGATCTGGGCTGCTTCACTCAGGGTTTGGGCGTATTGCAAGGATTTCTTATCAAACTACATCAGAGCTTTTTCCGATGTGGCAGAGGGTGTCATGTACCAGTAGTCATGGGTCTTCGCATAAGAGTTTCAAACGGGGTTAGATCAGCGGATGTATTAACCTGGTTTCAGAGGGGGTACAGGGTAATGGCAAGGCTTCTGGCCACTTTAGTTTAATTTTGTGGCAAGTCTTTGCAAGGGTAATTTTTCAGCATCCCTTTAGTTGATTCCACTGTTCTCGAGGACTGTAGTTGATAGGGGATATGAATCTTCCACACAAATCCCAACACTGCACACAGTGATGCTATTATTTTCCCAGTAAAGTGAGCACTACTGTCACTATTCATTTGTCCCAGTATTCCAAGTCAGGGGATTAAATCTTTCATAAGATGTTTTACTAATGATTGGCCATAATCTCTTCTCGGGCAAAAAGCCTGTATCCATCGAGAGAATGTTTCTACTGTGATCAGTCCTGAGGGAACCAAAGGGAAAAAATGAATCTGCAAGTTCCCAAATGGCTCTTCAGGGATAGGTAGATGATCAAAATATGCAGATATTCTTTTTTGAGTGTATTTTGACAAATAAGGCAGGTTTCAGATATTCATTTGAAGACAGTAGACATACCGGGAGCAAAGCATTGTTAAGAAATGTGATGTAGCATCCCTCCTTTTCCTACTTGCCCCTGCCCATGTGCATGGAGGAGAGTACGTGGACAGACCACCCCGCCATCTGGATCCTGCCAAAGACCAGAGACGTCAGGGGAGCATCCAGCACAAGCTTAGAAGACGCACTCTACCTCTGCAGCTTTGTTCTGTACCTGGAGAGCTGTTGGAAGGCCGATGGTGGAGGGGACCTGTAGCTTAACGAAGGAGGGGCCATGACAGTGCCTCATGGGCGGCAGTATCTACAGCAGTGTGACTGTGGGATACCTCATCCCTGGAGGTATAATGCACTTCACATTTGACACCCGCGACGCGTGCAGTGTAAAGCACTGTCTGCAATCGGTTGTTGATCAATGTCACATGTCGTGTACGTTTACAGGATGAGGTAATAAACTCACTGTTTTTCCAGAGTGTACCAAAGTCATGGATCACCCAAAAGGCATAACAGGAATCAATGTAGATATTAACAGATTTTCCTGTGACAAGGATACATGCACGGGTAAGGGCAAATAACTCAGCAACCCCGGCTGAGGTCACAGACAGGAGAGTGCACGCGTGTAGCAATTCAAAGGGCGTAACACCATAACAAAAAAGGAGCGATCATCGGAGGGACGCATGGACGAGCTATCATGAACAGAGCAAGGTCAGGATTCTTAAAGGACGTGGAGGATAAATCAAGGAAAGGAGCAGTCACAGAGTCTGCTACCTGTAAGCAGGGATGATGGTCGGAGTCCAAGTCAGGGGAGGTTGGAAGGAAGGTAACAGGATTCACTGAAGCAGCAGGACGGAATGATAGATTCAGCTTGGACAACTGCATGACCTCATACCCAGTCCAAGTGGCTGCTGGGAAATGCTGAGGAGCAGCCAAATTGAGAAGGGGCAAAACAGCCTGCGGGGCAATAACAGTACAATGGTCCCAGTTGAGATGACCTGCATAGCTCGCTTCTGGAGCCACTCGTCCTGGGGGTATTTCCCTGACACCGGGTTCCGCTACTCAATCCCCACTTTCCAAGCTGGGACTGACAAAGAATACAGGACAATGGGGTTTGCCTTTTCCAGTGGAGTAGTGGGGGCAGCGACAGCGTGGAGGCAGGCTGGCAGGCCACAGATCATCGGAGGCAACTGAGAGGAGTAATAGGCTCACCATGGCTTTGAACAGGGACTCCGCTGACAAAACTCTCTCATTCGTTCACATAAAGGACGAAAGGCTTACGATAATCGGTTAAGCCCAAGACTTGGGCCTGTGGCAAAGTAGTTCAGAGTTCCTCAAACGCCTGCAGCTGCTCAGGGGTGCAAACAGTAGAATGAGGTTCTCCCTTAAATGTAAACTGACGCACAATCACATCCATGTACCGATATTCAGGCACCTATTGGTGGTAATAGTTCACCGCGCCGAGAAAAGATAGCATTTCCTGTTGTATGGAGGGTCGCAGAGCATTGAGAATAGTAGCAAAATGATCAGGACCCGGGGAGTGGGTCCTGCCCTCCAGGATGCAGGCTAGACATTGTTCCAAGGGCCGACAGAATTGAAGGTTGGCTTCAGTAACGTGGTGCCCACAGGAGCTGAGTGGATCAACAAGGTCACGGAGTCCTTCTGACAGTCAGCGTGGGACTGTGAGGTAACGGGCAGGTCATCAGCATATTGTAACACAGTGCTGCAACAAGGCAGAGAGAGAAAGATCTGAGACAGATCCCCTTCCATCACTGCAGCATACACTGCCGGGCTGTCGAAATAGTCCTGATAAAGACGGCTACAGGTGAATTGTTGGCTACCGTAGGAGAAAGCAAAGAGATCCTGGCTATCCTTCTGCAGTGGAAATGCTGAGCAGAGGTCTGTGACAGTGTAACCAGCCGAATCCAGGGATCGTGAGGGAAAGATGACATTGGTATTAGGCATGACTGGTGCCATGGCATGATTCCTATGTTTCTAAAAATGGGTGAGAAAATCAATGAGAGGCTCTCCTTTCTTTTGAAAACATCAAGTGACCTCCCCAAAGTCATTATGCTGCCTGGCCCATTTGAGATGCCCTATGTAGCTCCGTCCTGGAGCCACCCGTCCCGGTGGATATTTCCCTGACCCCGCTGCTTCTCTGTGAGTTCCTTGATCCGACCCCTATTTTCGCGGCCAGGACTGAAAAGGAATCCTGAACAGCCACCCATGAGGTGACATATGCAACTCTGAGTAGGAGAGGAACATCCCGGATCAGGGTTAAAATATTGGCAGCTTTTGACCAGCCAATTATGGAAGGGGATAAGCATCTTCAGTGGGTTCGAAACCCCATTGATCATACTTCTAACCTCAGAGGAGGACTAAGGCTTAAGGACAGCTCATCACCGACCATCACTCAGGGCAGTTGGGTGACGGGAGGAGTGGAACTGAAAAGTTCATTTTCATCAGAGGTGGCGGAGAGCATCCCAGATGCCATATCCAGGTCATGCAGTTCAGTCTGACTGCCAGCTGCATCATAGTGGGTTGGGTAGAATCAGGTGGGATTGTAGGCAGGTCAGTAGTAATGTTTACATCTTGGCAATGTGGAGGGTGAAGAGGCCAGGCCTGCTGTTCTCACACAGGACGCCAGGAGGATGTTCTCCAAAACAGTGTCCTCCTGAGATTCAAGCCGCATGGGGATACAGCCCCATCGAGGCACTGTAAGGTGGCTCCTTCTCTGCACCAACATTTTCCTTAGGTTTAGATTTGGGAAGGTTGATGACACTTAGCAACCTCTAACCGTTTAACAAAACAATGCATCATATAATATTTTTTCCAAGTGGAATCGCTAAATCCTTCCTGAGTAATTTCTTTGCCATTCCTTAATTTAAGGCAAAAGAGACTCCATAGGACCAACAGCCTGGCACAATCCATAAAGATCACTACTAAAAGGAGTGACATACCCAAAACCTTGTGTTTCATGGATTACCGTATCCGTTGGTGATCCCGGTGGAACAATGTGTTTGTCTACCTGTTGCTGTGATCTCATTGCGATCTCTGTTGCGATGTTTTGTTCACTTTTCCACTTTTTCACTTTGGGCCTTTTTCTGGGTGCCTCACATCTGTGTTTGCAGAGAGGCAAATAGATATCAACCCCCAAGAAAGGAAAAGAGGGGAAAAAAGCTGTGAGCCGAGCCCACCTGCACTAATCTTCTATAAGCACTCACCGGTGTTTCTCTTCTATCCACAAGGTCTTGAAGTCTCGAGCTGATTTCAATTGAGTAGCTCCCACTTCTTCATCTCTCTCACTGCCCTGTAAGTTTAGACTTCTCCAAGATTTTCCTTCATACATTCAGTCGTCTGTCCCAGCTGGCGCCACCTGCCAGATGCCAGATATTGTCTATACTACATCTCCGTGAGGGGAACACCAGGCCGAGGCCCATTTCAGTTCGGAATTCCCCACCCACTATTTCCTTCTTTACTTTGGCTTTGTTTCTGATCTCATATTAATTGGAAACGTGCCTGACTATGCCAGATTCTGTCGAAGAAACTATTTATTCTGAGACTTCAGGCCTTGTTTCAAGAAGCTTTATTTTTTGAGAATTCACGAAGAGGCTCCGACACAGTCTCCACTGACCCACAGCACACTCTTGAACTGAACAGTGAGTCTATAATTCTACAACGATACAAACAATTTAGTTTACATTCCACATTTTACAATAATTGAAGATAAAGGTAAGCACAGTGCAGCTATCTCCTTGTTGCTCAAGGAAGGAGAAGCTAACGAGCTCAAGAAGCACTCCCGTTATCGAGCCTGGGGTATAGGCCCTATAGTTTATCAAATTATATTTTCAGAACCTCGGTCTTCATCTCCAGCAGTATTTTCTGAAAGCGAGATATTCCGAATACTAAATCAAAGGCTGAGAGCCAAGATAGTTTTTATCTTGGTCAAGTATGCCATCAATCATTGGCTTTCCTTCCCTGTCAAAACAGTTTGAGCATATTTGCATGACAGACTCTCTGAGATTTTTTTCTGTCTGGAGTCCCAATCAAGTAATTCACTTCACTCAATCCATTTTTGACTTGATAAGATTGACGATACCTTGCTTTTAAAGGTCACGTATCACTGGAAGTAACACTAATGTTGATAGCAAATTTGGAGAATTGTTGATTTCTTGTCTGCTTCCTGTTTCATCATATGCTGCAACACTTGTAAATGCTGTCTAGCCAACTCCCCAGCTCTATTTTATCATTCCTAAAATTTGACACATAGTCCAAATATGTGGTCTCTAAATTCTGACTTTCCAGTTTCTCCGTAATCAATTTCAATTTTAATGGTCTTCTCAATTCATGCCCCAAAACTAATTCAATGGCCTGAATTTGGTTGATTCATTTGGTGCATCTCTGATTGCAAAAAGTACAAAAGGATTTCCCTTATCCCAATTATCTGGATAGTCTTGACTATAAGCCCTCAATGATCTTTAATGTCTCATGCCACCTTTCTAACGCTCCCTGCAATTCTAGATGATACGCAGTAGGTTTGAATTGTTTTATCCCCAAGCTATCCATAACATCATTGAATAGTTTCGAAGTGATATTTGACCCTTGATCTGATTGTACCTCTGTTAGTAGTCCGTATCTCGTGAAACGTTTGAGGAATCCCTCTACAATCCTTTTAGCTGTGATGTTGTGTAACGTAATGGCTTCTAGAAATCTAGCCGACACATCCATTATTGATGACAAATACTGATTCCCACTTTTTGTTTGAGTAAGAGGACCTACACAACCAAATAAGACTCTTGTAAACTGTTCCATAAATGCAGGAATAGGTATTAAAGTTGAGAGTTTTATCAGCACCTGTGGTTTTACAATTACCTGACATGAATTACACATTTGGCCAGATTCAACCACTCTGCTAAATCCACTTCAATTTTCTTATCTGTACACATTTATCTCTTTTGTGTCATCTGGTGACTTTGTGACCATGTTACCACACAGTCAGGAAACATTCCAGGATAGTGTCCTGCAACAATTCAGTTGCCTGAATTATCAACGGCCTTTCAACCATTGTACTGGTGAATCAGTTATATCATTAGCAAGGACAAATTTTAATCGTGGAACTGAGAGCCAGTACTTTGACCGTGACTTCACCACTCTTCTCTGTACACCCAAACCTCACTTTACATAACTGAGTGCTTTTTGTCTCACCGTGAATTCTCGTTACTAGTAACTTTCTGGCAATAGTCCTTCAGAAGTACATATCTCCTCATCTTTCAACATCACAGATTGAGAGGATCCTGCGTCTTTTAATATTGTAAACTTTTTAGCTGCAGCTCCTGGCCTATGAAAATAAAGTTTACCCTCACAGGTACGTGGTTTAAGAAGATCTGGCACTTCCTCATTAACCAACCTCCGAGCAGCTTGTACATTCTCGTGTAGCTTTTTAGCCTCCACTGTGCTTTCCATTAACACTCCAACAAAGTTCACTGGCTGACCCTGTTTTCCTACATCTGGGTTCCCAGTGCTTTCCCGAACAACCAACACCGTGATTTCCTGTGGCCTACTTCATTTCAGTGAAAACACCAGAACCTATTAACTTCTCTATCCCTACGAGGGTTTCCTTTTTATCCAGTGCTAAATTATCTTTATGATCTTCACTGAGATCTACATTTCCTTATCCAGGTGAGAATTTCTCTTTTCCCCAGTTTCTATCCCACATTGATTGAAACTGATTCTGGAAGCCAAAATTTACTTGATGGACAACTCATAATCATCAGCCATTTCAGCTGCTAATCTTGCCATTTTAACTCTCTGCTCTTCCACATGAGTTCTTATTACTTTAGGAAGTAGTGAACTCCTCCAAAATCATTGTCTTTCTAGACTTACTACATTTTTACTGCCCGTATCCACCTAGCAAAATGACATTGTTTGTTCCTTTCAAACTCAA
>NC_057725.1:71729330-71736181 GCF_004010195.1 Chiloscyllium plagiosum | reverse complement strand
ACATTTTCCCCATAAGTACGTGGGTTTCCTCGCACTGTCCACAGATGGGAAGGTTAGATGGACTGGCCACGGGAAATGCAGGGTTACAGGGATAGGGCAGAGGGGTGAGCCTGGGGAGGATGCTCTTTGGAGAGTCGGTAAGGACATGTTGGCCCGAATGGCCTGTTTCCACACTGTAGGGATTCTATGATTCCTCCAGTCTCTTTACATCTGACATCGCCCCGAACAGTTACCTTGTGTCTTTTTACCTGCTGTCACGTCATGTCCTTCGATATTATTGAAGGTGGAAGCCGGTAGATTTTTATTCAGATTAGGGGAGAAGGTTAGTCATCTGGGGGAGATGGGAATGTGGATCTGACGTTATAATTGAATGGCGGTAGACCAGCTTCTAAGGGCCGAATGATCTCCTCCTGCTAATTGCCTGTATTTCCATGGATCCATCAGTGGATAGCAGAGTGTTCCTGAGCATGATGAACGGTGATGCATCCTACTTCCTTCCTCCCCATCCACTGCTGGGTGTTATGCCCAGATCCATATGATTCTGCTGATGGAATCCTGCCTGTCTGTATGAAGTTGCTGAACTGGAAACACGATGGTTGCCTCTGGACTGCATTTGGTTGTTTTGCAGTCTTTAAGTTAGCAATGTACGAGATCGGTTGCTGCACTGCATTTCTGATCTTCTCTCTGAATTTGGATAGAGTCATTGCATAAAATAACATGTTTGTGCTGCAGCTTAAATCCTTGATCATATATCCGATGTATGGCAAAGTATTGTTCTGTCCAAGAGTTGTTCCATTAATCTTAACGGATAAGAAGTTGAGACCATACACGAACCACAGAAGTATAAAGCTGAAGGAAATGGTGAAGAGAGAAATCACAGACTTCCTTCGACGCTCCATCTCTGCATCTTTGTGACTCTCTCCCTTGATCTGGCCCTTTAGTGTCTTCCGGACTCGACTGGCCACTAAAATATGCCTGACCGTCAGAGAGTTCATCAACAGAATCAACACGAACGCGATGAACGTGGTTAAAATATTGTCAAATAACTCAAATCCCAGCCATCTGGGATCAGTGAAGTAGTTTGACTTTGTCCAGCAATGCCATGGAACATTGTCAATGACCTTCCCAGGTCGAAACCGAAAATAGAAGGAAAGGTTTTTTGTAAAGAGTAGAACGCCAGTCGTACCTACAGACACAGCCAAAGCTTTCTCTGTCCAATATTTTCTCTCCAGTTTCAGGCAGCAAATGGCCACAAAACGATCAAAGGAGAAAAGGACAGTGAACCAGACGGAACAGTCTGTGGCTGCACGAACCAGGACAAAGAGAGCACTGCACACAGGAGTGAGGTCCAGGAAACACCTTGGGAAGTAATACTTATTAAGTCGCCTCAGTACGATGTTCGTGACAATGAACAGTAGATCAGCTGCTGCCATGGCCATCAGGCAGCGAAGGGTACAGTTAGAAAGACCACACTTTCCTTGTGCAAAAACCAGAATCACTGCTATATTGACTGTAAGAGACACAAGGTGAAAATGGAATTGGAGCTAATTGAACAAATATTCTCCACATTTGCCCAGATAACAATATACGATCTTTGTACATAAATGGGTCGATTGGGATGATTCAGAGCACTAAACTAAAAAGGACAGCTCCGATTCTGACTCATTTCGAAGCTGCACACTCTTGGTTTTAACTATGTCGGCTCAGGGAATTGACATGACGTCAAGGTGGCATTATTTGGAAGGTGAAAGGCGGGATGTTTCAATGCGATTTGAGAAAAAGGCGTTTACGCAGAGAGTGGTGGGCGTCAGGAATGCACTGCTTGAGAGCATATTTGAGGCGGGAAACCTCACAAACTCTTCGCTTCCTCGCATTCGAGGCTCTGAAGCCAGATCGCGGAGGTGGGACAAGTGTATATTTAATGATGAAAACATTGTTGCTGGAAAAGCGCAGCAGGTCAGGCAGAATCAAAGGAGCAGGAATCAACGTTTCGGGCATAAGCCCTTCTTCAGGAATGAGGAGGTTGTGCCAAGCAGGCTAAGATAAAAGGTAGGGAGGAAGGACTTGGGGGAGGGGCGTTGGGAATACGATAGGTGGAAGGAGGTTAAGGTGAGGGTGATAGGATGGAGAGGGGATGTGGGCGGAGAGATCTGGAAGAAGATTTCAGGTCAAGAAGGCGGTGCTGAGTTCTGCATGTCCTTGGCGGAGTGGGAGGGGGTGTTAAAGTGTTAACGTTAAAGAGTTAAAATGCACGTCCTTGGCCTCCTCAATCGCCAGACCATGGCAACACGACACCTGGAGGAAGAGCACCTCATCTTCCGCCTAGGAACCCTCCAACCAGAAGGGATAAATGCAGATTTCTCCAGCTTCCTCATTTCCCCTCGCCCCACATTTTTCTCACTCCCAACCCTTGAACTCAGCACCACCTTCTTGACCTGCAATCTTCTTCTGGACCTCTCCGCCCCACCCCCTCTTCGGCTTGTCACCCTCACCTTAACCTCCTTCCATTTATCGCATTCCCAATGCCCCTTTCCCCCAAGTCCCTCCACCCTACCTTTTATCTTAGCCTACTTGGCACACCCTCTTCATTCCTGAAGAAGGCTTTATGCCCGAATCGTCGATTCTCCTGCTCCTTTGATGATGCTTGACCTGCTGTGCTTTTCCAGCAACACATTTTTTAGCTCTGATCTCCAGCATCTCCAGTCCTCAGTTTCCTAAGTTTATATTTAGTGCCAGTTTAATAGCAGAAGCTGGGTGGACCTCTTCTGCATGGCAGGCTTCCATTACACTAAGAATTGTTTCTGAGTGGCAGTTTGGGAAGTTAAACATCTTAATGAATTAACTTAAAGAGCTGGGAATACTGAAACATTGAACCAAAACAGAACTACCTGGTGAAAATCAACAGGTAAGACAACATCTGTGGAAAGAGAAACTGAGTTCCTATTTCTTTTTCAGGATCACTCTTCATCAGAACAGATTCTTCTGAAGAAGGGTCTCTGGCCTCAAAACGTTATCTCTGTTTTCTCCCCATGCAGGACCATATCATTGCCAACGAAAGATAAGGTTTAATTCCTGAAGAGAATTGAAATACAAAGTTTTGATATTGATCTACTATGGAATATTTGTTAGAACGCACGAAGCAGCTCGGTGTGGTTCTGATCACCTACTGCAGCAAAACATGCTTTTATGCACGAAAGAAGATGCAATTGTTTGCTGGAAAATGATTGAAAAAAGATGAAAAGAAATTGTTTCATTATTAAGGGCATCAGCCATTGTCTAAAGCTCTCTGTCATGATAAACTGAGGATCTGTTAACTTACTGAGTAGCTCATGGTTTGGAAAGGCAACAAATTCCTTGTGGTATTTTGCAAGAGTTATAATTTGGCATGTGCATTGACTTAGTAAAGAATGCAAAACACAAATAGGAAAATATGTTGCTTTTATTTCATTCTCTGCATTCTTAATCAAATTTTTTTGGAATATGACTGTTGATATTTTATGAATAAAGTACATAATGCAACATGAAAGAGCCATTTCAGGAGCGTTATTCCTGATTGGCGCTGCTCCAGACTTTGTGTAATAAAACATTATATAATAAGAATTAGTCTGTCTGTTTCTCTCTACTGTATTCTAATCTTGTTGATGGCTATTAACATTTAAGCTGATAATCTGAATACCCAGCAGTTCATACAGAGAACGAGACAACATGATTTCACAACAATTCTTTAAAAAGGTAGATTTTATAATGCGAATCGTTAAACAAGATAAGTAGTAGATACCTAATAACACAATTCAAAAATTCTCATGTTCTAAACGTAGTTTATGTTTTCCTTCGCGTGAAAAATTGCTTTGTGGATTATAAAAATTATGAAGTTAAAGCATTTCTCCAGGTAGCCATAGCCATGGGGAATTCACTTGAACAATTCTCAGCTTTTATCTTTCCCACAGAATTACAGGAAAGTTATGACAGAGAAAGAGATCATTCAGCCCATCATATCTGCATCAGATACCTGTTAGAGTCCTCCTTTCCAGCAGCTGCTCGACAGCCTTGAAGGTTCCTTCACTTCATTTGCAGATGCTGGCTCCCTTTAAATAATTTGCAAGTTGGCACCTTAGCTCTCCAAATTGAGCAGCGAATTTAAATCACAACACAACCTTTTGGAGAGAGGGGTTCTGGTCAACGGCCCTCTACGTTCGGGGTGACTGGTCTCATCCAATAGCTTTGTATTCCATACACATGTATCACGGGCAGCCTCAACCTCCTCTGTTCGAAAAGAAACAACACGAAACCTATTCACCTTCCCTCAATGCAGCAGTATTTTCCCTGTGCTGGGAACATTCCTGTCAATCTCCTCTGTACTTTCTTCCAGTACAATTCTATCCTCGCCGTTCTACGGTGACGTGAACTGTAGAGAAAATTGCAGCTGTGAGCGACACAGTATCGTATGTCATTCCAGTGTTTCATGTTTGGCGCGGAGGGGGGGAGGGGGCGAATTAGTTTTAGGTCTGGTCCTCCAGGGTGAGCAGGCAGTAATTTTGGGAGAACTGATATGGAATTGCATCCCAGTGTGGATGTCTGGTTGTGATTTGGGGCAGGTCATTGATCTGGAGGAGTTCACTCTGATCAAAGTGCAGTATCAGTGAATCAGTTACTCAGGAATTATATTGTGGGCTAACCCTGAAATCACCTCATATAATTGCAGAACAAGTTAGATCTCACAGGATAGTGAAGAAGGCGTTTAGAATGCTTTCCTTTATTGGTCAGACTATTGAGTACAGGAGTTGGGAGGTCTTCTTGCGGCTGTAGAGGACATTGGTTCGGCCACTGTTGGAATATTGCCTGCAATTCTTGTCTCCTTTCTATCGGAAAGATATTGTGAAACTTCAAAGGGTTCAGAAAATATTTGCAAGGATGTTGTCAGAGTTGGAGGATTTGAGCTACAGGGAGAGGCTGAACAGGCTGGGGATGTTTTCCCTGGAGCGTCGGAGGCTGAGGCGTGATCTTATAGATGTTTAGAAAATTATGAGGAGCATGGATCGGATAAACAGACAAAGTCTTTTCCCTGGGGTCGAGGAGTTCAGAACTAGAGGGCATAGGTTTAGGGTGAGGAAGGAAAGATATAAAAGAGACCTAAGGGGCAACCTAAGGGGTGGTACGTGTATGAAATGAGCTGGCAGAGGATGTGGTGTAGGCTGGTATAAGTGTAACATTTAAGAGACATTTGGATGGGTATATGAATAGGAAGTATTTGGAGGGATACGGTCCGGGTGCTGGGAGGTGGGACGAGATTGGGTTGGAATATCTGATCAGCATGGACAGTTTGGACTGAAGGGTCTGTTTCCATGTTGTACATCTCTATGGCTCTATAGCTTGATCGATCACACAGAACGTGATCCATCAACGTGATCTCCTGCTGTTTCTCCTTATCTCCATTCTAAAGGATCTTCCCTTTACTGGAAGGCTATTCCCTCAGGTCCTAGTCTGTCTTGCCAATTGAAAATCTTCTCAATGCCCACTCTGTACAGGGCATTCAGTGATCAATCAGATACCCAGTCATCCTTCTAAACTCCAATGAATATTGTCCCAGAGTCCTCAAACTTTTTTTAACATTAACTCTTTCATTCCTGCTATCACCTTTGTAAACTTCCTCTGGACCCGATTCAGGGCCAATACATCCATCCTGAGTACTGGGGCCCAGATTACTCACAGTAGGCTAAATGTGGGCTGACCAGGGATTTTCTAGCCTCAGAAGCACATCAATGCTTTTATTTCCTAGTCCCCTCGATTTGTACGACAGCATTGTATTTACCTTCTGAACTACAACTCAACCTACAAGTTTACCTTAAGAGAAAACTGGACTAAGAATTTGAAGTCCATTTGCACTTTTGTTTCTGAATTTTCTCCCGATTTTGAAAATTGTCTGTCTCTATCCTTCCTACCAAAGTGCATGACCTCACACTTGCCCCCGTAATCCCTGTTTCTAACATTTGGTAAAATTACTTGCGGATTCCATCTTTAAACTAGAGCTACTAAATTCTTCCTAGAGCTAACACACAACTGAGCTTCAAAGTATTCAGCTTTAAATATCTCTTCAGTCCTAAACCCTCTGGTCTGGGATGAACACAAACGTTTCCCTCATCCAATTTGGTAAATCTATCATTCCCTTCTCACGAACACCGATCTTTACATCCACCCAGTTCCAAGGTCGACCAAGTACTAAAGGAATGACCCAAGATTGAAAGTGAGAATTAAAAAGGTTTCTCAGTTTAGGTTGTTTTCCATAACACCAGATTATAGAATTCTCCATCAAATCTTTGAGACTTCATTAGTATCAGACAGGGTGGCAAACTTTCGAAAACAAGTGAAAGTTTATTCATGCACAAAGCCATTCAATCTTCATTCAAGTTCGAAATGATTTTTTTTAAAATTGCTGTGGTTAAAGAAATACCTGCTAATTATCTATCAACTTAAGATACTCAGAGAAGCCAGCGGATATTTACTCAAAAAACAGTTCCAAATACATTCCAAATGTTATTGCACTTTCTACTGAAAAGTTCCATAGTTTAGATCACATGTATCCAATGTGAATGTTTTACTTAATTCCTTTGAAACTCTCTGTAGTTTCTGATTAAAATGGAGATTTCCAGAAGTTTGTAAAGGAAGAAGCATTGCACAGCTGAAAGTCCCACTTCTGTGGCAATTCCTGTGGAGTTTGCGATTCCACAGAGTTACTGCAACCTGAGATGAAATCACTGATCACCTACTTCTGTGTGAGGGTGGGCCACAACATGCCCATGTCTTATTGTCAGTGGCAAAATCAAACTGCAAAGAATCCTGAAAGACATTCACAC
>NC_057725.1:71719336-71728859 GCF_004010195.1 Chiloscyllium plagiosum | reverse complement strand
GCTTCCACCACAGCTGGCAACGCATTCCATGCGTTCACAACTCTCTGCGTAAAGAACCTACCTCTGACGTCTCCTCTGTACCTTTCTCCTAATATCTTAAAACTATGAATCCTTGTAACAGTCAATCCTGCCCTGAGGAAAGGTATCTGGGCATTGATTCTATTTACTCCTCTCATTATCTTGTATACCTCGATCACGTCTCCTCTCTTCCACCTTCTCTCCAGAGAGAAAAGTCTGAGTTTATTCAACCTTTCTTCATAACACAAGCCCACCAGTCCAGGCAGCATCCTTGTAAACCTTCTTTGCTCCTTCTCCAAAGCAACATCGAGGGCCGAAAGGCCTGTACTGCGCTGAAATGTTCTATGTTTTATAACTTCTCAAATTAGGACAAACCTTTAAACAAATTAAATAACTCAGTGAAAAATATCCTCAAGAATTAAATGAGCCTTAATTAATATAAATGATCCGACCAGGATGAAACCGTCCTAGAATTGGTTCAGAGCTGACTCTGAGACACACATGAAACGATACAGCAGCAAATAGGAATGATTCCTTCTCTTTTGCCTGTCGTGTACTGGACATGCAGAGAGAGGCTGATTCTGGGACACCTAACAGCTAAAAGGCAGCAGATGGGAGTGAGTCATTCTCCTTTATTTTCAGTGTACTGGACATGATTAGTGAAGAAACCTAACACAGCTGATTGATAATGGGATGGAACAGTTTGAAGAGTGATGCAGGGTAAGGCCAGGGAGGTACTTGCACATACAATGCAGAATTGTAAATTCCTGAGGGAGCCATTGTTTTGTCTGTGCCCCAGACAATGATGGAGAAATTGGACTTCATGTGAGTCATGATAATGGACAGAAAGGAAACGGTAGGATTAAGCAAGTAAGTTTGAGTTTATCAGGCTGGCACCATTGGGCACCGCAAGGGGCATTTCTCAAGGCACAGCCATTTATAAACTCTATCATTGACTGAGATGATCAATACAACTGTTACATTTGCTGATGACACAATGTGAGGTGGGACAGTAACATCCAAGAAGGACGTAGAAGTGTTGAAAAGGGAAAGGACATGTTCGTAAGCTGGTGAGCAGCAAATAACCTGCGCAATAAAATGCTGAGAGACTTGAGGCTTTGTTTTTTATCTTAAGTTTTGAAAGAATTTCAGGCAATTTTAAAATTTATAGATGATTACCTTCATCATAGATCACATTGCAACAAGAGGCCTTTCTGTCCATCAAGCCCCAACAGTGTTCGTTGTTCTCTTGGCAACTTTCCTTCCTCTCAGATCCTTTTTAATCTGAGGAATACAACCCTGGATTTGTGGGATTTGACTCCGTCGTCTTTGAACCCTTGCTATCAGCTATCTGCCTGGTGAATATATGCTGCACTCATATAGAAGTGGACCCGCAAGTGCCTGCTCTTTTTCCTTTCCAATGTTTATGAAGCCAAAGTCGATGCCTTTCTGACGTGGGATTGTGGCAGTCAAGAAACCGAAAAAAACTGACTGACTGGTTCCGAATGAAAAGACTGACTTGACCAAGTCCAGGGTGAAATATTACCGTAACAATCCAGCATCAAGAAGCATTAGATAAAAAAAAACCTGCAGATGCTGGAATCTAAAATAGACAGGCAGGAGGTTGGAAGGACACAACAAGCCAGGCAGCATCAGGAGGTGAGAAGTCGGCATTTCGGGTTTAACTCTCCTTCAGGACAGAAGAGTTACACAAAAAAAGGTTGACTTCACCTCCTGAAGCTACCTGGCTTGTTGTGTTCCTCCAGCATCAAGAAGAACACTGATTCGCTTCAGAATATTTTGGGTGGGAGGAGTGCATGGGGATGTGGGTCAGAGTCGAGAATGGGCGAGTGTAAAAAGTGAAGACTCAGAGGTCCTGGGTTGCCATGCCATTAACAGGGTTTGGTCATGAAATAACTTCAGAAACTGGGAGCACCTCACCAATTACTCATTTATTCACAAATGCTTAGCATTTGACAGTAGCCTCTCACTGAATCTGGCATTGAGTATCTCAATAGACATTCAACTACTTATGAGAGCCAGGTTTACCTGATTGAATCAGATTATTAGCCACAGTCAGGGAGCTCATATTCTCTGATGTCCAGTTGCCAGACCTCATTACAAACAGCACAGGTCGGAAATGCAGCAGGGTCCTGATAGTAAAATTGCAGGAGTCGGGCAAGAGATTGAAAAGCTGCACCCTGAGTTACTCCAAGTGCTCAGTCAGGTGATGAACATGTGCCAGGAGGAGACCTCTGGTCATCTTGAATATTGGTGATGTTTCTGGAGCTGGTGCAATCGAAAAATGTCTGAATAGAATAGAGTCTGCAACCCTTCGAAGGAGACATGCTCCCACTGTTGTGAAGTACTTAATTGAACCTGTCAGAGAGCTTCAAACTTGAAATCAAACTCAGTCAGGAAGAAAATAATTCTGGTCAAGTGAAGTAGAAAGTCTGTGAATGAGGGAGAAAAGCAGCAGAAACGCTTTGTAGATCTATAAGAATGTTGCGCTTCAGAATCGTCGCCTTCAGGATCTAACACTGCCCTGCCATGCCTCACAGATTCAGGGGCAGGGCTCTTTGTGGAGTGATGCAGTTTCTTTTCCCCGAGATCCTCAAGCCCGTTTGGGTGAAGAGGTGCATTTCCTGCTGGAAGCTCACTTATTGCATTTGATGACACTGAGGCACTGGACTTCTCCACACAGAAAGCTGTTCTGCTGATCATGCTTTCTACAGAATGGGATCACAATGGGTGCATTTCCATTGAGCAGATGGACGATATAAACCCGGTGGTTCCACACTTGTTACCACATCTCAAGTCTCAATCGTCGTTTGAAACTGAATAATGGATCCAGTGGTTATCAGAAAACAGGCATTCCCTTGCCTCGCCCCTTTTTGTACCCCAAGAATAAATGCAGTCTTACAAACAAAACTGCAAGAAATTTACATCTCACTGATTTCCAGTTGTTCTGGCTCCTCTTTTCCATCAAACATCTTTCTCCCAAATTCCAGACGGAGCTCTCTCCATCACTCTTGCCTCGCTTGAAGTCTCTCGTTTCTATCCTTGCTCCTCCCACTCTCCTCTCATTTTTATCCATCTCTGCTTCCTGGAACCTTGCAGAATTAAGACCGGAAGATACTGGAGTGGGATCAGACTGTTCAGCCCATAGAGTCTGCCCCACCTATCCATCATGCTGACACGTTTCTCAACCCCATTCTCTTGTTGGTGCCACTGAAACGTTGATTTACGTACTCATCAAGAGCCTATTGATATCCTTCTTAAATACACACAATGACTTGATGTTCAAAACCCTCTGCGGCAATGAGTTCCATTGTTTCACCACCCTGTGGCTGAAGAAATTCCTCCTCACCTGATTTCGATTGGATCGTCGCTTCACTGTGAGGCTGTGCTCTTGCATCCGAGTCTGTCCATCCAGTGCGAGCATCTTCTTCATGTACGCTGTCTATAGGTGTCTTCGTTTTCCGTAGGTTTCAATCAGATCCTCTCTCATCCTTCTAGATTCTATTGACTACAGACAAAAACTCTTCAACTGCTCCTTTTACGACAAGCACATTATCCTTGAGATTTTTCTTGTGAACTTCGAATTCCCCATCAATGCTACCGCATCCTTACTTAGATTTTGGGCCCACAGCTGCTCGCAATAATCCAAATGCAGCCTGACCACAGACGAATTCAATTTCAGCAGGACTGCCCTGCTATTTTTATTCTCTTGAAATGAATGCTAACCTTTCTAACTGCCAACTGAACCTGTACAGGTCGAGGGAGGAAATGCAAGAACCAACAAATAAAGGCAGCATTTGTCCATAAACTCAAAACAGTGCTGGAGACAGACGCGGAAGCATTAAGCAGCGGACAGACAGGGTATGACTACAATCATGTCTGACTTTAACCAACATATAGGTTGGAAAAACCAAACTAGCAATAATGCTGTCGAGGACAATTTGCTGAAGTCGGCATATGATGTTGTTTCAGACCAACTCATTGAAGGAGAAGCTAGAGAAGAGGCTCTTCTGATTGGTAGTTGTGCAATGATATCGTATTAACGAACAATCTTATTGTATTGGGTAGAATTGACCATAAAATGCTAGAGTTTTTTAAATGGAAATTGAGAATGAGAAAATCAAAGGGTTGATGTATAAATTGGCAATGGTGGATTGAGGAATCTTAGTGAAAGAGTTAGCAATAGATAGCCAATTTGTAATGTGACAGAAACACTTGCATGAGTTACAAAAGCTGTTCATTCGCCTCTGGTGCAACAATAAAACAAAAAAAGGAGGCAGTTGGTCGCCCTGCTTGATTCCAGAACTGGACAAAGAAGCATTCCACTCAGACTCATCCTTTGACGCTATTGTTGAGGAAATTACTCAGTCTGAGACTTTGAGTCTTGTTTCAAGAAGCTTTATTGTTCATGAATTGACAGGGACGTTGTCACACAGTCTCCTCTGTCACACAGTACTCTCGAGCTGAACAATCACTCTATAGATCTACAATGATACAACAACATTGTTTACATTCCACATTTTATATTAATTCAAGATAAAGATAAGTGCAGTCACATCTATCGCCTTGTTGCTCAAGGAAGCAAGAGCTAATGAGCTCAAGAAGCACTCCCAATAACCACCCTGTGATATACTCCCTATATGTCTTCAAATTATAATTACACGACCTCAGTCTTTATCTCCAGCAGCATTTTCTCAGTAAAGCAAGGGGCTGAAAGCCAAGATATCTTTACATTGGTCAAGTATCCCATCATGCAGCAGTAGGCCAAGTTTTTACGACTTCCACAATTCCCTCCTTGTTGATTTTCCAGATCCACGCCTGAGTTAAGGGAACAGGCGCATCCGAAAGAGGGGTTTGCACATCCTTCTGGAAAAGTGTGCATACTCATACACACTTGTTCATTGTCGAGATCATCATGGGATATGGTCCGGTAGAAGATTCCATCTGTTTTGGAGCAGAAAATGAACTGCGCACAAAAACAGCTTGTAGTTCTCCATATGATGCAAAGTATCGGGAGTATGATAGTAAAGGGAACACACCCAATGTGTAGGGAGGATTCCCACTTACCCAGCCTGGCAATGTCAAAGGACCACCAGGAATCAAGGAGGGAGCTCAATTTCTCGACTGCCATGTGAATGCGAGTCACCAAATCAGAGACATTTTTTCTTCTTTACCTCAAAACTACCGCCAAACTGGGGTAGTGCTTATATTTCCCCTGCACCTATGTTGTGTGTGTGCAGGTGTGAGACACAGTGAAAGACAACAAGTATACAAATCAAGATGCAATTTTCATCACCAGGAAGTAAGGAAAGACCAGCGTGGCCAGTGAAAACCTGTGCCCTTCACATCAAAAAGTAATGCTTCGTGATCAAAAAGTTGAAAGGGAGGCAGGAATTAAATTACAATAGAGTTGGAGGGGGAAATAAAACACTCTACTCCCTGTGGTGCCCACCTCTGCCTGAACCGCTCGAGGGCGTTGGTAGACACTGCATACTCCTTCTCCAGGGACACCTGGTCTCGGACGTAACCACAGGAGAGGGGCAGGCAATTGGAGACATTTTTAGTGTTGTCTGGTATGTAGGTACAGCATTCCCGCCCAAAAACGGCACAAGTGCCACCCTCCTTTTGGCTTATAGACAATCCAAAGCCAAGTGGTTCTGAAGGGCCACTGTTCTAACTGCGATAATCTCAGCATTGATCTCAGTCAGGGACTCACCATCATTGGCGACATTTATCAATACTATTTTCAATGTGCTCAATTCTTGGGAATGCAGATAGATTCCAATAGAAGGAGTAAACATCCCAATCCAGGTGAGGAATATGGTGATGGGTCCCTTGGGCTTCAGTGGTGAAGGTAACTCATCCAAGACTCTAATGTGAGGCACTACGTACATATCTCATAGAACTCGACCCTCTCCAATCGGAAGGAAGAAAAGGATCGGCCTTAAAATCTCAAATAAAATAAGTACCGTTGTGGGAGGTTCATCTGGAATCTCCACCCCTCCACAATTTGGGAGTCAGATCTTTCCACAGGGAGCCTGGCATCTTATAAAGGACACTAGACCAATTAAATGAAAACTGACATTAGCTTGTCAAATTTTGGATGGTTTAAATCCAGGAAATAATGGAAGAACACTGACGAGACCCCACATAATTGTCAGTCGATACATTCCCATGTCTTGTGAAGCAAATGGTGTTGTTTTGGCATGCCCACCAAATGGCCATACATCTCTAATTTCAGTCGTTTGCGGCCTGAGGAGGCGCCGGAATTACATCCACAGGGTTCTCATCATTCACTTCAATAGTTGCCGAGTTGGTGGGCTCATGTATTTTACAGTTGGCCATGTGCACCCACTCCTAATATCCTTCCAATTCAACAGCAGTTCCGGTTATCAGTAATACTTGATACGGTCCCTTCCACCGAGGATAGAGTGAGAGAGCTTTGTTCAGAAAGTTAACATTCACTAAATCGCCAGGCCTAAAGGGTGTGTGTGTGAGACCCAACGGGTTTTGTCGTGTCCTCTATTACCTTTGAATGATTGGTCTGGGCTGCTTCACTCAGGGTTTGGGCATATTGCAAGGATTTCTTATCAAACTACATCAGAGCTTTTTCCGATGTGGCAGAGGGTGTCATGTTCCAGTAGTCATGGGTCTTCACATAGGAGTTTCAAACGGGGTTAGATCAGCGGATGTATTAACCTGGTTTCAGAGGGGGTACAGGGTAATGGCAAGGCTTCTGGCCACTTTAGTTTAATTTTGTGGCAAGTCTTTGCAAGGGTAATTTTTTAGCATCCCTTTAGTTGATTCCACTGTTCTCGAGGACTGTAGTTGATAGACTGTAGATGAATCTTCCACACAAATCCCAATACTGCACACAGTGCTGTTATTATTTTCCCAGTAAAGTGACCACCACTGTCACTATTCATTTGTTCCAGTATTCCAAGTCAGGGGATTAAATCTTTCATAAGATGTTTTACTAATGATTGGCCATAATCTCTTCTCGTGCAAAAAGCCTGTATCCATCGAGAGAATGTTTCTACTGTGACCAGTCCTGAGGGAACCAAAGGGACAAAATGAATCTGCAAGTTCCCAAATGGCTCTTCAGGGATAGGGAGATGATCAAAATATGCAGATATTCTTTTTTGAGTGTATTTTGACAAATAAGGCAGGTTTCAGATATTTATTTGAAGACAGTAGACATACCGGGAGCAAAGCATTGTTAAGCAATGTGATGTAGCATCCCTCCTTTTCCTACTTGCCCCTGCCCATGTGCATGGAGGAGAGTACGTGGACAGACCACCCCGCCATCTGGATCCTGCCAAAGACCAGAGACGTCAGGGGAGCATCCAGCACAAGCTCAGAAGATGCACTCTACCTCTGCAGCTTTGTTCTATACCTGGAGAGCTGCTGGAAGGCCGATGGTGGAGGGGACCTGTAGCTTAACTAAGGAGGGGCCATGACAGTGCCTCATGGGCGGCAGTATCTACAGCAGTGTGACTGTGGGATACCTCATCCCTGGAGGTATAATGCACTTCACATTTGACACCCGCGACACGTGCAGTGTAAAGCACTGTCTGCAATCGGTTGTTGATCAATGTCACATGTCGCGTACGTTTACAGGATGAGGTAATAAACTCACTGTTTTTCCAGAGTGTACCAAAGTCATGGATCACCCAAAAGGCATAACAGGAATCAATGTAGATATTAACAGATTTTCCTGTGACAAGGATACATGCACGGGTAAGGGCAAAGAACTCAGCAACCCCGGCTGAGGTCACAGACAGGAGAGTGCACACGTGTAGCAATCCAAAGGGCGTAACACCATAACAACAAAGGAGCGATCATCGGAGGGACGCATGGACGAGCTATCATGAACAGAGCAAGGTCAGGATTCTTAAAGGACGTGGAGGATAAATCAAGGAAAGGAGCAGTCACATAGTCTGCTACCTGTGGGCGGCACGGTGGGCGGCACGGTGGCACAGTGGTTAGCACTGCTGCCTCGCAGCGCCAGAGACCCGGGTTCAATTCCTGACTCAGGCGACTGACTGTGTGGAGTTTGCACGTTCTCCCCGTGTCTGCGTGGGTTTCCTCCGGGTGCTCCAGTTTCCTCCCACAGTCCAAAGATGTGCAGGGCCAGGTGAATTGGCCATACTAAATTGCCCGTAGTGTTAGGTAAGGGGTAAATGTAGGGGTATGGGTGGGTTTCACTTCGGCGGGTCGGTGTGGACTTGTTGGGCCGAAGGGCCTGTTTCCACACTGTAATATAATCTAATCTAATCTGTAAGCAGGCATGATAGTCGGAGTCCAAGTTAGGGGAGGTTGGAAGGAAGGTAACAGGATTCACTGAAGCAGCAGGACGGAATGATAGATTCAGCTTGGACAACTGCATGACCTCATACCCAGTCCAAGTGGCTGCTGGGAAATGCTGAGGAGCAGCCAAATTGAGAAGGGGCAAAACAGCCTGCGGGGCAATAACAGTACAATGGTCCCAGTTGAGATGACCTGCATAGCTCGGTTCTGGAGCCACTCGTCCCGGGGGTATTTCCCTGACACCGGGTTCCGCTACTCAATCCCCATTTTCCAAGCTGGGACTGACAAAGAATACAGGACAATGGGGTTTGCCTTTTCCAGTGGGGTAGTGGGGGCAGCGACAGCGTGGAGGTAGGCTGGCAGGCCACAGATCATCGGAGGCAACTGAAAGGAGTAATAGGCTCACCATGGCTTTGAACAGGGACTCCGCTGACAAAACTCTCTCATTCATTCACATGGAGGATGAAAGGCTTACGATAATCGGTTAAGCCCAAGACTTGGGCCTGTTGGCTTTGAACAGGGACTCCGCTGACAAAACTCTCTCATTCGTTAACATAGAGGATGAAAGGCTTACGATAATCGGTTAAGCCCAAGATTTGGGCCTGTGGCAAAGTAGTTCAGAGTTCCTCAAACGCCTGCAGCTGCTCAGGGGTGCAAACAGTAGAATGAGGTTCTCTCTTAAATGTAAACTGACGCACAATCACATCCATGTACCGATATTCAGGCACCTATTGGTGGTAATAGTTCACCGCACCGAGAAAAGATAGCATTTCCTGTTGTATGGAGGGTCGCAGGGCATTGAGAATAGCAGCAATATGATCAGGACCCGGGGAGTGGGTCCTGCCCTCCAGGATGCAGGCTAGACATTGTTCCAAGGGCCGACAGAATTGAAGGTTGGCTTCAGTAACTTGGTGCCCACAGGAGCTGAGTGGATCAACAAGGTCACGAGTCCTTCTGACAGTCAACGTGGGACTGTGAGGTAACGAGCAGGTCATCAGCATATTGTAACACAGTGCTGCAACAAGGCAGAGAGAGAAAGATCTGAGACAGATCCCCTTACATCACTGCAGCATACACTGCCGGGCTGTCGAAATAGTCCTGATAAAGACAGCTCCAGGTGAATTGTTGGCTACCGTAGGAGAAAGCAAAGAGATCCTGGCTATCCTCCTGCAGT
>NC_057725.1:71711555-71719131 GCF_004010195.1 Chiloscyllium plagiosum | reverse complement strand
ATATTGGCAGCTTTTGACCAGCCAATTATGGAAGGGGATAAGCATCTTCAGTGGGTTCGAAACCCCATTGATCATACTTCTAACCTCAGAGGAGGACTAAGGCTTAAGGACAGCTATATCACCGACCATCACTCAGGGCAGTTGGGTGACGGGAGGAGTGGAACTGAAAAGTTCATTTTCATCAGAGGTGGCGGAGAGCATCCCAGATGCCATATCCAGGTCATGCAGTTCAGTCTGACTGCCAGCTGCATCATAGTGGGTTGGGTAGAATCAGGTGGGATTGTAGGCAGGTCAGTAGTAATGTTTACATCTTGGCAATGTGGAGGGTGAAGAGGCCAGGCCTGCTGTTCTCACACAGGAGGCCAGGAGGATGTTCTCCAAAACAGTGTCCTCCTGAGATTCAAGCCGCATGGGGATACAGCCCCATCGAGGCACTGTAAGGTGGCTCCTTCTCTGCACCAACATTTTCCTTAGGTTTAGATTTGGGGAGGTTGATGACACTTAGCAACCTCTAACCGTTTAACAAAACAATGCATCATATAATATTTTTTCCAAGTGGAATCGCTAAATCCTTCCTGAGTAATTTCTTTGCCATTCCTTAATTTAAGGCAAAAGAGACTCCATAGGACCAACAGCCTGGCACAATCCATAAAGATCACTACTAAAAGGAGTGACATACCCAAAACCTTGTGTTTCATGGATTACCATATCCGTTGGTGATCCCGGTGGAACAATGTGTTTGCCTACCTGTTGCCGTGATCTCATTGCGATCTCTGTTGTGATGTTTTGTTCACTTTTCCACTTTTTTACTTTGGGCCTTTTTCTGGGTGCCTCACATCTGTGTTTGCAGAGAGGCAAATAGATATCAACCCCCAAGAAAGGAAAAGAGGGGAAAAAAACTGTGAGCCGAGCCCACCTGCACTAATCTTCTATAAGCACTCTTCTATCCACAAGGTCTTGAAGTCTCGAGCTGATTTCAATTGAGTAGCTCCCACTTCTTGATCTCTCTCACTGCCCTGTGAGTTTAGACTTCTCCAAGATTTTTCTTCATACGTTCAGTAGTCTGTCCCAGCTGGCGCCACCTGCCAGATGCCAGATATTGTCTATACTACATCTCCGTGAGGGGAACACCAGGCCGAGGCCCATTTCAGTTCGGAATTCCCCACCCACTATCCTCCTTTACTTTGGCTTTGTTTCTGATCTCATTAATTGGAAACGTGCCTGACTATGCCAGATTCTGTCGAAGAAAGTATTTATTCTGAGACTTCAGGCCTTGTTTCAAGAAGCTTTATTTTTTGAGAATTCACGAAGAGGCTCCGACAGTCTCCACTGTCCCACAGCACACTCTTGAACTGAACAGTGAGTCTATAATTCTACAACGATACAAACAATTTAGTTTACATTCCACATTTTACAATGATTGAAGATAAAGGTAAGCACAGTGCAGCTATCTCCTTGTTGCTTAAAGAAAGAGAAGCTAACGAGCTCAAGAAGCACTCCCGTTATCGAGCCCTATAGTTTATCAAATTATAATTTCAGAACCTCGGTCTTCATCTCCAGCAGTATTTTCCGAAAGCGAGATATTCCGAATACTAAATCAAAGGCTGAGAGCCAAGATAGTTTTTATGCCAAGTATGCCATCAATCATTGGCTTTCCTTCCCTGTCAAAACATTTTGAGCATATTTGCATGACAGACTCTCTGAGATTTCTTTCTGTCTGGAGTCCCAATCAAGTAATTCACTTCACTCAATCCATTTTTGACTTGATAAGATTGACGACACCTTGCTTTTAAAGGTCACGTATCACTGGAAGTAACACTAATATTGATAGCAAATTTGGAGAATTGTTGATTTCTTGTCTGCTTCCTGTTTCATCATATGCTGCAACACTTGTAAATGCTGTCTAGCCAACTCCCCAGCTCTATTTTATCATTCCTAAAATTTTACACATAGTCCAAATATGTGGTCTCTAAATTCTGACTTACCAATTTCTCCTTAATCAATTTCAATTTTAATGGTCTTCTCAATTCATGCCCCAAAACTAATTCAGTGGCCTGAATTTGGTTGATTCATTTGGTGCATCTCTGATTGCAAAAAGCACAAAAGAATTTCCCTTGTCCCAATTATCTGGATAGTCTTGACTATAAGCCCTCAATGGTCTTTAATGTCTGATGCCACCTTTCTAACGCTCCCTGCAATTCTGGATGATACGCAGTAGGTTTGAATTGTTTTATCCCCAAGCTATCCATAACCTCATTGAATAGTTTGGACGTGATATTTGACCCTTGATCTGATTGTACCTCTGTTAGTAGTCCGTATCTCGTGAAACGTTTGAGGAATCCCTCTACAATCCTTTTAGCTGCGATGTTGTGTAACGTAATGGCTTCTAGAAATCTCGCCGACACATCCATTATTGATGACAAATACTGATTCCCACTTTTTGTTTGAGTAAGAGGACCTACACAACCAAATAAGACTCTTGTAAGCGGTTCCATAAATGCAGGAATAGGTATTAAAGATGAGAGTTTTATTACCACCTGTGGTTTTACAATTACCTGACATGTATTACACATCTGGCAAAATTCAACCACTCTGCTAAATCCACTTCTTATCTGTACACATTTATCTCTTTTGTGTCATCTGGTGACTTTGTGACCATGTTACCACACAGTCAGGAAACATTCCAGGATAGTGTCCTGCAACAATTCAGTTGCCTGAATTTTCAACGGCCTTTCAACCATTGTACTGGTGAATTAGTTATATCTTTAGCAAGGACAAATTTTATTCGTGGAACTGAGAGCCAGTACTTTGACCGTGACTTCACCACTCTTCTCCCGAACCTCACTTTACATAACTGAGTGCTTTTTGTCTCACCGTGAATTCTCGTTACTAGTAACTTTCTGGCAATAGTCCTTCAGAAGTACATATCTCCTCATCTTTCAACATCACAGATTGAGAGGATCCTGCGTCTTTTAATATTGTAAACTTTTTAGCTGCAGCTCCTGGCCTATGAAAATAAAGTTTTCCCTCACAGGTACGTGGTTTAAGGAGATCTGGCACTTCCTCATTAACCAACCTCCGAGCAGCTTGTACATTCTCGTGTAGCTTTTTAACCTCCACTGTGCTTTCCATTAACACTCCAACAAAGTTCACTGGCTGACCCTGTTTTCCTACATCTGGCTTCTCAGTGCTTTGCCGAACAACCAACACCGTGATTTCCTGTGGCCTACTTCATTTCAGTGAAACCACCAGAACCTATTAACTTCTCTATCCCTACGAGGGTTTCCTTTTTATCCAGTGCTAAGTTATCTTTATGATCTTCACTGAGATCTACATTTCCCTATCCACGTGACAATTTCTCTTTTCCCCAGTTTCTATCCCACATTGATTGAAGCTGATTCTGGAAGCCAAAATTTAATTGATGGACAATTCATAATCATCAGCCATTTCAGCTGCTAATCTTGCCATTTTAACTCTCTGTTCTTCCACATGAGTTCTTATTACTTTAGGAAGTAGTGAACTCCTCCAAAGTCATTGTCTTTCTAGACTTACTACATTTTTACTGCCCGTATCCACCTATCAAAATGACATTGTTTGTTCCTTTCAAACTCAATGTAGATTTGACCAGAGTCCCTCATTAGATTCCTGAAACATTGTATGTAGGTTGCTGGCACAAGTTTATATGCTCTTAAGCTGGCTTTATTTACCTCTTCATACGCCCCAGATACTTCCTCTGATAGCATGGTGAATACCTTACTAGCCCGACCTGCAAATGTTATTTGAATCAAGTAAACCATGGTCACTGGCCACTACATTTGTTTCGCCGCCTTTTCAAATGAGATGAAAAAAGCTTCCACATCCTTTTCATCAAATTTAGACAATGGTCAATATATTTAAACAATTTCTCACCAGGCCTTGGCTACCACGGGTTTGCTCATCCTCACTAACTTTACCTTCTACCTTCATCTCCGACATTTTAAGCTGACTTTCCTGTCTCAGTGCTAATTTCTGAATGTTGAACGCCCTCTCTTTCTTCGTTTACTTTCCTGTCTCTCCTTTTCTCTCTCTTCACTTTCTTTTTCTTTCTCTCCTCTCCTTTCTCTTTTCCTTTTTGCTCTGCGAAAGCACTTCATTCTTTTACACTTTCCTCTGCTTTCAATCATAATTCAAATCGTTTCCTTTCTGCTGCTCTTGCCTTATCTCTTGTTTCTAACTCATCTGCTTCATTTTCAGTTGAATTTTAGCCATCTCTAAAGATTCTGACGCTGTTTCCAGCAAATGTAAATGCTGAGCTACGGCTGTAATTACTAGATGAGCCCCCACTCTCTAATGGAAATGGCCAGAGCCCTCCAAACATTTCAAGAAGGTAGTCCAGACCCTCAATTTGCTAGTTGCTTTAAGCAGGTGTAAAGTGAATATTCCAGAGAGATACAGCTTAGTTTGAAACAAAACAGAATTTATTTACAAGAATTCTGAATGAATCACAGAACAGAATACAGAATAACAACATATTCGAAAGTCAATCAGATTATCCCAACTTAACGGTGCTGTTCCTATATTTGCAACAAACCCCACAAATACCTTGGCACAAAAGGAAAAATCAAACCATGGGTCTTGACGGAGTGAAGTTAGAGAGGCAGGACCAGCCAGGACCTGCTTCTGTGGGTCCAGCAGCTTCAAAATACTGGTGCTGAAATCCAAACCAAACCAGAGTGTAGCTGAGCTGGGAGAACTGGCTTCTCCCCTTTCATTGCACGAGGGTTTTAGTTTCAAAAACTTGAAAGCCTGTTTCATGAGGCAGTCTCTCTTAGCTGTAATCAAACTGATCCTAAAACCTTTCAACTTACACTGTTCAGAGTCTGAGTCATTTATGATGTCTCTGAAAAAGAATCCAAGGAACAGCTTCGTTACACTCAGCAGGTCTGACAGCATCGGGAGAGGAAAATCTGAGTTAATGTTTCATCTCCAGTGTCTTTCCCAGAACTGGATCGGTCACATTAACTCTGCTTTCTCTCCAAACACGGTACCAGACCAGATGAGTTTTTCCAGCAATTTAATTTGATTTGATTTGTTAATGGCACAATTACGTAAGTGGAGTGAAAAGTTTTGCTTTGTGCTCGGTACTGGCAAATCATAACATACAAAGGCATACAGATAACAGGGTGATTGAACAGACGGAGGCAGACAAAGTTACATCAACACAGGGGGTTAGAAAAACAATATCAACATTAGATTTAAAATTTTAAAGATCCATTCACAGCCTAATAACAACAGGGAAGATGCTTGTTTTGAACCTGTTGGTACGTGGAATTCAGCTTTTGCATCTTCTGTCTGGTGGAAGAGAGTGGAAGAAATTATACTCGGGATAGGAACGATATTTGATGATATCGGCTGCCTTTCCAGGAACAAGAAGTCCAGATGCAGTCAATGGATAGGAGGATGGCATGTGTGATGGTCTGGGCTTTGTTTACAACTTCCTTACAGTCCTGGTTGGAGAAGTTTCTGGAATAAATCGTGATGCTTCCAGATGGAATGTTTTCTGTGGTGAATCTGAAAAGGTTGGTGAGGGTCCTTATGGACATGCCCAATTTCCCAAGCATCCTGAGGAAGAAGGGGCATTATTGTGCCTCCTTGACCCTCACATCTCAGTGGGTGGTCCAGGACAAATTGTTGGTTATTGTCACTCCCAGGAACTTGATGCTTTCGATTATATACACCTCAGCTTCTGTTTGTTTCCTGATTTCAAACACCCACAGTCCTTTTACTAGGGATTACTTACCAAGTTCCACAATGGTGTCCTCAGTTACCCATCATTCCGAAAAATAAGGAACAATTTCAATGATGCGTTTTTTTCTAAAATAGCATACTCGTGTATGAAGAGGGCAATTCAACAATCCATGAACATCCTTTCAGCTTGTTTTATATTTGGGTCTGAGAGTCATAGACTTATACAGTTTGTAAACAGACCCTTTGGCCTAAACTGTTCCAAGCTGACCATACGTTAGTTCCAATTGCCCACATTTGGTCCATATCCTTCTAAACCCTTCCCATCCCTGTACCTTTTCAAATGAATGTTAAATGTTGTTATTGTACCTCCCTCAACCACTTTCTCTGGCAATTCATTCCATTCACTTTCTGTGTGAAGAAGTTACCCGTCAGGTCCTTTCTAAATCTTTCTCCTCTCACCTTCAAAATATGCCCTCGTTTTCAATTAACCATTCCTGGGAAAAAGACGATAAGAATTCATCCTATCTCTGCCCCTTATGATTTTATACCCCTCAATAACGTCAACTCTCATTCTCCTACATTCCAAGGTATAATTCTGATGCTACAGATGGCCCTCTGAACTTCATGGACATTTGTTATAAGTTGGTAGATCTGTTTAAGGTCTGCCAATTTCGCACATAGGCGGTGCCACACCACATGATGCAGTGTCTTTAAAATGTGGGTCGGCAGATTGGTGACAAACAGGGAAATTCGAGGGATGTGGTAATTGATAATCAGCAGAATGTTTCCGTGATGGGTTTAACCTGATTCCATGAGGCTTCCTGGGGGCAGGCATCAATGTTGAGCACTTCCAGAGCACCGCCCACCCATCCCTCTTTACGGGACTGCTCCCTCTGCCGTCTCGGTCCTGCCAGTGGGACAGGACCTACCCTGAGATGATCATATTGTTGTCTGGGACATTGCCTGGAAAGTGGGATTCCATGAGCGAAACTAAATTTGATTGTTGCTGGATTAGCCTGTGACAAATATACTGCATGTCACTTTATTTCGTTGAATCTTAAAATCAAACCAACATAAATGTTTTTTTCAGTTGAAGATTATTCACTTCAATAATCATAATGTACATCTAATTATTGCTAAATTTCGTAACTGCAGTAATCGGCTGATTATTGCCCAGTTCAATAACCACAGTAAACAGCTGATTCATGACCAGATGAGTAAACACATGATCTTTGCACAGCCATATACATCCAAAATACGATTGAAAAGGCCAAAATCTAAACATAGTCTTGCTGGATCACACTGGCACTTCCAGTAAAGAGTGACTAGCTTCTAAATATCTTCAGACAGCTCGCAGACAGGATTTGGGCAGTTATTCAAACATTTCCTCATAACAGATAATTTAGACTCGCCCTTGAACAAGGGGGAAGTGCATGGAGCAGATTGGCCAATGGACTGGCACAAGGTTCAGTTCAAATTTACCGTGTCTCGTAAGTTCGTCCACATTGATGACGAATAGTGTGCCACATAAGCTTCATTATTCTACACTTTGGAGCAGAACCTTATTGAAGGTGTAAAGTGATGAATTACATGGCATTTCGCATTGAACCCCTCATCAGCAATATCCAGTACATGTCAGCTCCCCAATTCCAGTGTCCAAAGCGAGTTGCGCATCTACATTGATAGCCAGCATGGTCCTAACTAACATTATTGTGTGTGACTCAAACTTGAAATTTTATGAAGATTCTTTCAATATCATATTGGTCACTAACAGCAAAGTGTCATTATTGAAGATGATAAATCCTGTGACCATAGCCATTGATTGCCCAAGAACCAAATCCGCCCATTT
>NC_057725.1:71709003-71710913 GCF_004010195.1 Chiloscyllium plagiosum | reverse complement strand
CACACACACTGGCACTCCTATACACACACACCGTCACACATATACACAGACACGCACACAGACACTCACACATACACCCTTACAGATACACACACTCCCACACTCACACATGCATCCTCTCAGAGACTGAGACCACTCTACACTCATGCACACACATATGCACTCTCTCTCATATTCACAAATCCCCAACCCAGACAGACAGACAGGCAGACACACACAAAACCAACATGAACGCATAAACATATACGATTGTAGGGTGAATTTGGGCTTGCAGAGCTACATGATACTTTGCTCAAAAACTGCATGAATTCTTGTCAGACTCGAACATCTCACTTTTTAGTTTACAATTAGTCTAAACATTATGGGACAGACAGAGAACACAGGGGGCTAACACCTGCAACATATTGTCTCGCTAACACCAATTGTTAATGTTAACCGGAGAATGCAACTTTTTAAAAATATTTTGCGATTTACCCAAGAAAGAAGCAAAACTATCATGATATTCGAACAGATGAAATACTCAACAAACCATTAAGGTATTTTTCTATGTATAATTTCAGTTACATCACACTGTAAACTTTTGATATAAATGCTGTGTCTTACAATCGTGTCATCTACAATCACATGATGAAGGAGCAGCGCTCCGAAAGCTAGTTCTTCCAATTAAATCTGTTGGATTATAAACTGGTGTTGTGTGATTTTTTACTTTGTACACACCAGTCCAACACCAGCATCTCCAAATCAGGACAGCATGAGGAGTACTTGCTCGATGCAGGATAAGATAGTTAGATGCCTTATTATAACTGGAAAAAAATCCAAGTTTAGTATAGATAATGGAGGAACCTTCCCAATAAGAAGCAGGCCTATCTTTGTGACTTCCTCGAGTACCTGGGTAATCCATGATTACTTAGTTTGTTCCCGAACGTCAAGGCTGGAAATCATTTAGTCGAATGAGGTGGGTCTCTTGATAAAAAACTTCGTCGACATCCCAGAATGGTTCTACCCATCCAATAATTTGGAAAATATTAGTGCCATTAGGAGTGTCACAATAAAGTTGGGTGTTGTTACCCATCCCACAAAACGTTGAAATACCAGTGGTAATAGAGACACATTCCTCCTTAAGGCATACGCATGGAATGTGGGGTCTTTCCGGGAAGCAGTGACAACTGATACATTTAAGGGACAGTTTTAGGCACTTTTACATGAGCGCATCCCCATCCATTCCAAGTGTAGCAATTTGGATAGGATATCACGGATTTATTGGAGGATGTCTATAATCCTGTAAATACTTTAGAACTATTCAATACGCCCATGTTATGATTTGAAAGGTTAAAAGGGGTCAGGGAATCTATTTCTGAAGTCAGAGCGCAACTTCATTCTCTCCAAATATTTTATTATGGGTTCCTAGACACAAATTGGCAGTGAAGGATAACATCCCCCTTTGTCTATTTTACTACGTGATCTATCTAAATACGGACAAGGCTTACCAGGGATGACCATAGTACAAATGAAACTGGCACACAACACCTTTACTGGGTAAAGACCATTTAGACATGTTCTGTAAATGAACTGTTCAATCTTTTTGATGCAGTTGACCACTGCAATAGTCGTTCTTGTTAACATTCAGTCTCTCGGCACACAAGGACATCTTCCTGGCACAGATGGTACACGGTCTCTGATTGTTCAGGATTGCTCAGGTAAACAAACTGTCCCTTCGTGTGCAAGTCCACACAGCAGGGCAAGTTCGATCTTGATCATCTCCTCCCCTCCTTGCAAGGGGCCCGTCTGTTGAGCTTGCAATGATGGAGATGAAGTACCAACCCTCGGACTCAGCACCGCCTTCTTGACCTGCAATCTTCTCCCCGACCTCTCCGCCCCCTCCCCCTCTCCGGCCTATCACCCTCACCTGA
>NC_057725.1:71693181-71706245 GCF_004010195.1 Chiloscyllium plagiosum | reverse complement strand
GAATTACCAGGGTAGGCTTTATATTAATCTAGCGATGAACTGTACATTCAACAAAAGATGTGAAAACGTGTAAATATATACTTAATTCAAGAAAAAGAAGCAGTCAATTGGAGGACATTAAGGACAGCAGCAATGAGCAATGTGTCACAGCTGTAGTATGTGAACGTTCAGCTGAAATACAGTCAGTGCCTTGGGTAGGGGGAAATGTTTGTTTGAATATTTGCAGCAGGAGGCCCTCACACCTTTTAGGGTTAGACTGTCTGATTTGATCAGTGTTCAGTGACAGGAGAGTTCGGTTGTGAGCGAGGTATGCTGATGGAGCCAGACAGCAGAGATACAGGAGCCTCATCTTTGGCAAGAGTGACACCAGAAGGAACAGAAAACCAGTCAAGTGGGAGAAAACGAAAAGCAATGGAATTATGGGGGGGGTGGGGTGGGAGGCTCACAGAAAACGACACCTTTTCCTGCAGCAATGAACGTGAGTCCAGGAGACTGTGTTCCCTTCCCGCGCTGGGTTTCATGACCGTTGGTAAGTTTGTAATGGCATGGGCAGGAGAGAATCTTACTGATCCACGTCAGTACAGCTAACACATACAAGGCAAGCAACAAGGTTCTGCCGACTCAGTGTCACGAGCTCAGTGTCCAATTCAGAAGCTGAGCCTCTGGATTAATATCTCTCAAAGTGTAAATTCGTACAGGGCCATTCAGATTAGGGAGAGACATTGGTGGCTCAGAGACTGATGTGGGAGAAATGGGATGTGGTTCTCTCATCACAGATGCTGCCAGACCTGCTGAGGTTAGATTTCAGTTTTCCAATAAAGGCACCGTTTTCTCTTCCTACTGTTACTGTTTGTTTTTCCTCACTGTGTCGTTTGTCATACCTAACATCCGATACGGTTGCTATTTCCACCTTCAGCCGAACCTGTCCCATTAAAAGATGTATGTACATGAACACCGAGGCGACTCTATCCCTGTTCACATTTAAAGCTCTGCAGTTCTGTAGATGTCTGAATTGATAGTGTTAGTAAGAATGAGGTCAGTGATGTCTCCATTGCTGGAAGCCCATCTTATTAACTGAGTCCCTTTCCCTCAGGAAAAGCAGTGTGTTCTCTTTCCTCAGTCCTGCATGTGACTCCAGACCTGGGAACTAGGGAATGGGGAATACATGCTGCCCTCAGCAACAACACACACATTCGGTTTATGAGATGATTCACACTTCAATCAATGAGTGAAAAGTGCTTTTTAAAAGCAGGCAGTTCCTACCCTAGAAACAGAAAGACTCTTATGGGACATATTTTCACACTGGGAAAAATTGCCCTGATACAACATTAAACGAAATAATCTGTGGTCTGGGGATGGGGTCATGATGTTTGAGTGGAGAGTGTTATTGCTGGCAGATTCCAGATTCTGTTTTTGTTATTTCCTGATGATGCACTGAGCAGCAACACTCCTTCATAATCGGGATAAAAATTGTTTTTGTAATTAATTTGTTCATTGACAGAAATTTGAAAAACAGCAAATAAGCTGAGTAATGCTATCACCTCCACCTCCCCAGGAGCTTCCACGCAGTATAAGGCAGTGTCTCTGGGAATGCATCAGCTCAGAGTCTCAAACAAGGAACTTGTCAGCTGCCTGAGAGGATAGATCACCACGCACGAAAAAATGCATCGACCAATCGCTCACGTGGAGAGAGTTTGCTACACCATCCTTGCTTTTCTTGACATCCCTGTAAGGCATTATGAGAATTGAACTTGTTTCAATCTGATGCTGATCTGCTCTCTGGTATTATCTTCTGAAAATAGTGTCTCCAGCTCACTGACTGGTCAGCCTTATTCAGACATGGAAACAGTGACAGCAATTCTCCACTGACAGACACTCCCAATGTCACTCCTGCTGCAGAATTCTCTGATCTTGGTGCTCTGTCATCGGTTCAGGTTTCATCCGATGTGAAAGTATGAGGAGAGATCCGGCAAATTAGTTCTGAAGAAAGGTCACTTGACTCAAAATATTAACTCTGCTTTCTCTCCCACAGATGCTGCCAGTCCTGCTAAGCTTTTTTCTGTCTTTGTTATCTAAGTGAGACCTGTTTTCGTGGGAATTTTGAAGGTTAGGGGATGATCTGAGCCAAGAACTGCAACATATTGACAGGAAAATATAAACTATTTCTATTGGTTGCGGATTCTGGAATGAAAAAGCATTGTCTGAGAGTTAGACCCAGTGTCCAGGAGAGATGTTCGGGAACACTTTTACACACGAAGGATAGTAGCGATGTGGAACTCTCATTCACAAATAGTAGTGGATATTGGATCAGTTGGTCAGTTTAAATGGGATAGGTTGTTTTGTTAGGCAAATGCATTGTGGGATATGTGCCCCATTTTGATTTGTAAAGCTTCATCAAACCGCCAGCCCTTCTGGACATTCTCTCCTCCTCACCATTTCTGGTCAGGGAATTCAAACCTTGACAGATTACCCTCCTGATCCCTACACATTCAGATATTTGTGATGTACAGATGTGTAGATTAATAGGGCAATCATCACGACAATTCTAACACTCACACCTTGTCACTAAGGGAGACCTGCATGCTCTGTTATGCTGCACTTGTGTAAGACACATGGAGTAGCCTTGTTTCAAATCTGATGTAGGGTCTGATGATCTATTTTTGCTCTTGTTGTGGTTCTAATCAGGATTTGGTCCAACGTGAAGAGCAGGGGATTAACTGCTCCACGGAGAATGGGGAGAGATTGGATTATTGACTGTACAATCACCATTCCAATGACTGAGTTGAGATCACTGTTTCTAATTGGGTTCTGTGCCTGCTAGAGTTGGAGCTGTGAACTGTAAGAATCTATTACATTCGTTCAGACAGTTACCTTGCAACCAAACAAAATCACATAGTTACATCTGCTGTCCTCCGAGGGACCATGAGCTCAGTCTCTGTCCAACTTCTACAATCTCTGCAGGGACTGGGCTGGAGGACAATCGGTAGTCGGTGTGACAGTCTTAAAATTCAAACTCACTCAATCCAAACCACTCCCACACATGCACAGTGTGCTGAACTTGTTGGTAAAATCTCATTGGTCTCTGGAATGGTGAGAGGTAATTTCTAATCAGTCATTCATTGCATGCTTTCCCATTTGTCTCCCACAGTTAATTTGTTGGTGATTGTTTCCTTTCCTGGGGAAAAAGTGGTGTTTCCCCTTGTACTACTCGCTACCTAGTGATTATGGCACTGCTGATCTGATGGTCATTATCATTGAGGTTACTGTGAGGAAATTTTGTTTTTATTATTACCCACGGCGTTTCCTGGACATCACTGCTGTGTGTTGTGTTACTGGGGTACTGTTCCGTACAGTTTGAGACTGCTCTGTTTGGTTCAATTTCTCCTTTGACCCATTTGTGACCATTTGTTGTCAGAAGCTTAAAACAAACTATTGCACTGAGAAAACCGCGACTGTGGTTTAAGCAATGATCTGATGGTCATTATCATTGAGGTTACTGTGAGGAGATTTTGCTTTTATTATTACCCACGGCGTTTCCTGGACATCACTGCTGTGTGTTGTGTTACTGGGGTACTGTTCCGTACAGTTTGAGACTGCTCTGTTTGGTTCAATTTCTCCTTTGACCCATTTGTGACCATTTGTTGTCAGAAGCTTAAAACAAACTGTTGCACTGAGAAAACCGCGACTGTGGTTTAAGCAACAACCTGCACCATGTTCTGTTTGAAAAACTTCTCCTTCTATTTTCAATATGAGCCTTGGTGGATAATCAACAATGTGCCATTCTACTGTAATACAAAGTCAAGCTACCATACTGAGACTTGGTGGGTGGTATTGGATTGGCTTGATACGTTTTTTACCCCTTTACTGGAATTCGCTTTAATTTCGTTGGTCAATGCGCTGACAGTCAGATACATTTTAGTGACCAGTCGAGTCCGGAAGAGGTTGACGGTTGAGAGCAAAGGAAAGAATCATAGAGACTTTGAGATGGAGAGCAGAAGGAAACCTGTGATTTTACTCGTCACCATCGCTGGTAGCTTCATCCTCCTGTGGTTAATCTTTGTTGGGAATTTCTTACATTATGCCATTCAAGGAATCAATGCTGCCATTTACTCGGGATTTCCGTACAATTTCGGGAGCGGTGGTTGCATGGTGCAGATCCTAAATTGTTGCACAAACACATTTATTTACACAGGAACATTGTGTGAGTTCAGAGCGAAGATCAGCAATGCATTCAAATGCCTGGTTACATGATTTCCTTGTTGTATGGATTAATAAAATTCTCAAAGAGCCCCACAGGAGGGTCCAAACATTTGCAGACCATGGAATGATATTTCTTATTCTCTCTTGGGACATGAGCATCACTGACTGTGTCAGTGTTTATGTCCATCACTCATTGCCCCTTTGCAAAGTTGGTGCTGAGCTGCCTTCTTGAACTGCTGCAGTCCATGTGCTGTAGGTGGACCCACGATGTTGTCAGGAAGGGCATTCCAGGATTTTGACCCAGCAATAGTGAAGGAACAGCGAGATATTTCCAAGTCAGGATGGTGAGTGGCTTGGAGGGGAACTTGCAGGGGGTGGTGTTCCCATGTATCTGACGTCCTTGTCCTTCTAGATAGAAATGGTTATGGGTTTGGAAGGTGTTGTCTGAAGATATTTGGTGACTTCCTGCAGTGCACCTTGTAGACAGTACATACTGGTGTTACTGTGTGTTGTTGGTGGAGGGAATGGATGTTGTTCCAATCTTGCAGCTGCTTTGTCCTGGAGGGTGTTGAGCTTCTTGGGTGATTGTTGGAGCTGCACCCATTCAGGCAAGTGGGGAGTATTCCCTCACGCTCCTGACAGAGTCCTTATCCCAATGAAAGTAGAGAGTTGAGCTGGGAACCTGAGGATTTGCCGTCTCAGCACTATCCAAAGGAATTGTCCGGAGAAATGGGATCTCCTAAAGGGCAATTCCTGTCAGCTTCGAACCCTCTGTCAGTCTCTAATCAAAATCAAATCCGTTGGAAGGTGCTGGTGAAGTTAAGTACAATAGTTAATCAGAGAAATGTTCCACTATTAAATACATGGTCTCACTGCTCAGTGACAACTCAACTGATACTAATGTGACAAACAGCCAGCTATGAATTATTTTGATTTTAGAAATTGTGGCAGACGATTGCATGACATTATCAGAACCCACCCACAAACATTTGATAACAAATGGCTGGACACCCTATTTTTCAGCATCAAGCTGATCTATTCTAATGTACTGCTACTCCAATGCAGTCTAGGCAGAAATTTCCTGTAATGGGGAGCAGAGTCAAAATGGTGCAATGGAGCTCCCTTGTGGTGAAAGTGATACAATGACATCTTCTGCTCGTCTGCCATGCCATTACATGGAGGTGATGGAGTGTGAAAACCCTGATGGATTAAGTTAAAGAGGGAGAGCTGAGGCTCACAGCACCATCCAAAACTGATTGCACCATCAGCACAACGACAGATGCAAGGCCGGTGTGGAAATGGTCACAGTTTGACTGAGGTGGACCATGCTCATGTAGAGAAATGTTGTGCTCTCACTGGAATGTGGAAATGAGTTGACTTTGAGCAGTATTCCTGATATTATGCATGTGAAAGGGGAATTGGCTTAGATCAGTTGCCTGGATTGATGGTTCACAGAGGAATGTAATGTTAATAGCAAGGGTTCAATTCCCATCACTGGTTTCAGGTTACCATGAAAGACTCTCTTCAACCTGTCTTCCCTCGCCTGAGGTCTGGTGACCCTCAGGTTAAATCACCATCAGTCACTTTTCTCACATGAGAAAGCAGCCCATATGGACTGGTACGATTATGGCTACGCAACAACACATTAATAGAGTGTTTCCACTGCAATTTTATTCAGGCACCTCAAAGTGAACCATTTCATAAGGAGACTAGGTGAAATTTATTACACTTTCTGCAGCTTATAATATTTTCTTATGTACTCTCACAAATTTCAAGTGAGAAAGGAGGAGGTTATTGGCGCAGCACTTGGCACATTAATGTCCTTCTCCGAATATCACAAGTTGAACATCGCAAGCCGTTAAACATCGACATGCTCTGTGTCTCCAAAGACATTCTTTGAAGAACAAAACAAATATTCAATGTGAGAGATCCACAGACTTTGATGTTGTCTCTGAAAGAAATCTGCTGCTTGTACAGAGGCGTGCGGAGCACAGCAGAGGCTAGGATTGTGACCCTTTGAATCGTGGAGGGGTAGATAGGGGAAGAGGATGGGGAGGAGGAAGAGGAGAGAAGGGGTGGAAAGGGAGGATATTCACACGCAAAACAACAGAGAACCCTGTTACATAGAGACCCACTGATACATTCCCAGGTTGAAGAAAACCTCAGGAACAGGGTATGATCCTAATGGGAGAAAAGGATTGCCAGAAACCATCGAGAAAGTTGTAATTAATTTGTTCATTGACAGAAATTTGAAAAACAGCAAAAAAGCTGAGTAATGCTGTCACCTCCACCTCCCCAGGAGCTTCCACGCAGTATAAGGCAGTGTCTCTGGGAATGCATCAGCTCAGAGTCTCAAACAAGGAGCTTGTCAGGTGCCTGAGGGGATAGATCACCACGCACGAAAAAATGCATCGACCAATCGCTCACGTGGAGAGAATTTACTACACCATCCTTGCTTTTCTTGACATCCCTGTATGGCATTATGAGAATTGAACTTGTTTTAATCTGGTGCTGATCTGCTCTCTGGTATTATCTTCTGAAAATAGTGTCTCCAGCTCACTGACTGGTCAGCCTTATTCAGACATGGAAACAGTGACAGCAATTCACTGAGCAGCATTCTCGGTACAATTCTCCACTGACCCACACTCCCAATGTCACTCCTGCTGCAGAATTCCCGGATCTTGGTGCTCTGTCATCGGTTCAGGTTTCATCCGATGTGAAAGTATGAGGAGAGATCCGGCAAATTAGTTCTGAAAAAGGTCACTTGACTCAAAACACTAACTCTGCTTTCTCTCCCAAAGATGCTGCCAGTCCTGCTAAGCTTTTTTCTGTCTTTGTTATCTAAGTGAGACTTGTTTTCGTGGGAATTTTGAAGGTTAGGGGATGATCTCACCATTTCTGGCCAGGGAATTCAAACCTTGACAGATTACCCTCTTGATCCCTACACATTCAGATATTTGTGATGTACAGATGTGTAGATTAATAGGGCAATTATCACGACAATTCTAACACTCACACCTTGTCACTAAGGGAGACCTGCATGCTGTGTTATGCTGCACTTGTGTAAGACACATGGAGTAGCCTTGTTTCGAATCTGATGTAGGGTCTGATGATCTATTTTTGCTCGTTGTGGTTCTAATCAGGATTTGGTCCAACGTGAAGAGCAGGGGATGAACTGATCCAGGGAGAAGGGGAGAGATTGGATTATTGACTGTACAATCACCATTCCAATGACTGAGTTGAGATCACTGTTTCTAATTGGGTTCTGTGCCTGCTAGAGTTGGAGCTGTGAACTGTAAAAATCTATTACATTCGTTCAGAGAGTTACCTTGCAACCAAATAAAATCACATAGTTACATCTGCTGTCCTCCGAGGTACCATGAGCTCAGTCTCTGTCCAACCTCTACAATCTCTGCAGGGACTGGGCTGGAGGACAATTGGTAGTCGGTGTGACAGTCTTAAAATTCAAACTCACTCAATCCAAACCACTCCCACACATGCACAGTGTGCTGAACTTGTTGGTAAAATCTCATTGGTCTCTGGAATGGTGAGAGGTAATTTCTAATCAGTCATTCATTGAATGTTTTCCCATTTGTCTCCCACAGTTAATTTGTTGGTGATTGTTATCCTTTCCCGGGGGAAAAGTGGTGTTACCCCTTATACTACTCGCTATCTAGTGATTATGGCACTGCTGATCTGATGGTCATTATCATTGAGGTTACTGTGAGGAGATTTTGCTTTTATTATTACCCACGGCGTTTCCTGGACATCACTGCTGTGTGTTGTGTTACTGGGGTACTGTTCCGTACAGTTAGAGACTGCTCTGTTTGGTTCAATTTCTCCTTTGACCGATTTGTGACCATTTGTTGTCAGAAGCTGAAAACAAACTATTGCACTGAGAAAACCGCGACTGTGGTTCTAGCAACAACCTGCACCATGTTCTGTTTGAAAAACATCCCCTTCTATTTTCAATATGAACCTTGGTGGATAATCCACAATGTGCCATTCTACTGTAATACAAAGTCAAGCTACCATACTGAGACTTGGTTGGTGGTATTGGATTGGCTTGATACGTTTTTTACCCCTTTACTGGAATTCGCTTTAATTTTGTTGGTCAATGCGCTGGCAGTCAGATACATTTTAGTGACCAGTTGAGTCCGGAGGAGGTTGACGGGTGAGAGCAAAGGAAAGAATCGTAGAGACCTAGAGATGGAGAGCAGAAGGAAACCTGTGATTTTGCTCTTCTCCATCTCTGGTAGGTTCATCCTCCTGTGGTTAATCTTTGTTGGGAATTTCTTACATTATGCCATTCAAGGAATCAATGCTGCCATTGATTCTGTCTTTCTGTCCTTTTCTCTCCCTGTTTTCTCTCTCTCTTTCTTTCTTTCTCTCTCAGTCCCCCTTTCTCCATTTCCAATCTCTCTTTCTCTCTCACCCTCCCATTCTCCCACTCTTTTTTCTCTGTTTCAGACCTTAAAGTGCCGACACAATTTTGTATCACCCAACAAGATTTTGCCCCCATTTTTACTCCCCTCCCAATTTGTGACCTTCTCCAACGGTAATGCCCTCCCAAATATTTGCCTCAGCAAATGTGCTTCCCTCATATTTTACTGCCCCAATGTTGTGGTCAACCCCACTCCTTGGAGCAGAGGTAAATGTTGTGTAGCCCACCTGTGTAGCCCACAAACGCACCAATACACTAAAACAGCAACTAATGAACTTGAAATACCCTATACAGACAATGAGCAAAACTAACGTCATTTACAAAATACCGTGCAAGGACTGTAGCAAACAATATATTGGACAAACAGACAGAAAACTAGCCACCAGGATACATGAACATCAACTAGCCACAAAAAAAAATGGCCCTCTCTCACTAGTATCCTCACAAACAGATGAGGAAGGACACCACTTCGACTGGGACGATACTTCCATCCTAGGACAAGACAAACAAAGACATGCACGAGAATTCCTAGAAGCATGGCATTCCAACCAGAACTCTATCAGCAAACACATCGAGTTAGATCTCATCTACCACCCCCTGAGAAAAGGAACAGGAAGTGACTACACCACAGGAAGTAGCATCACCAAAGGAAATAACATCTCCAACCCAACGAAACCCAAACATATAAATAGAAAGCAGGAAGTTTCAGCATTGCTTTGCATAAAGTCCACTGAAAATGTTACCTAGTAAGGTAATGAAACGTCTGGAAATCAATCTTTCAGCTCCATCCAAAACCTCAACCTGAGGTACAAATATTCTCAAAACTCGCAATTACCATTTTACTGCACAGCAAGATCCCAGTCAGTAGCCATCTTTGGCCACATACTCAATGAGAAACTCATGTCCCTTGCACTCCCCCCTCCCTAAGTTTGGACAACAGTTGAGGGGTGGAGTGTGGGGGTTAAAATCCAGGAGAAGGGGTGAAAGGTGGATCCCACTGCATTAAGTGTACAATATCTTGTGGACTGAATCCTAAGCTTCCCAGTGCCGCTTCCTCAGTCACTGGGACACAGCAGTGGGATGAGGAGAAAGAGGGAGAAAAAATGCAGGGAGAGAAAGAGAGAAGGACCGATAGACAGAGGGAGGTAATGGAAGAATAGGGGAAGGGCAGACAGACAGCTAGAGAGACAGAGGGAGGGAAAACCCAGGAAGAGAAGCAGAATATTAGACAGGTCCAGGGAGAAAGGGAGGATAGAGGGAGGGAAAACTCAGGGAGAGAAACAGAATGTCATACAGATACAGAGAGAAAGCTGGGATAGAGGGAGGGAAAACCCAGGGAGAGAAAGAAAGACAGACAGAGAGCAAGAGAGCAATCCCAGCGAGAAATATGAGACAGAGAGAGAAGGAACTGAGTGAACAAGATTGGGTTCCAACAAGAAGATATGGCCGATCATTTTAGCTCCAAACTGGAATTCAATTTGAACTTCAGCACTTGCCTTGATGGATTCGAACCCCCACACACAGTACATTCAAACATCTGAAAGATTCAAGTATACAAAAAACTGGAATAGCTCACCCATTGCACTGTAGTTGTGCAGCCTTATGTATGTGTCACAGAGTGTGAATCCTGTGTGATGAGGCCCCATCTCAAAATCAAGTGTTTTTCAAATACCACACGGACCTGCTGGGAGTTCAAATTGTGTGTTGTTGGCAAATAACTGAAAATAATACAACTACAAATAAACAAAGCTGTAGATGGAACTTTGTGTGTTTGTTGGTGTTATTGTAATTGCACAGGATTGGACATAATTGAGGCAGTCTGAGTTAAGCAGCAGTATAAGCTAGTAAGGTAATGAAACGTCTGGAAATCAACCTTTCAGCTACATCCAAAACCTCAACCTGAGGTACAAATATTCTCAAAACTCGCAATGACCATTTTACTGCACAGCAAGAGCCATCTTTGGCCACATACTCAATGAGAAACGTACTTCATGCCCCTTCCACTCCCCCCTCCCCAAGTTTGGACAACAGTTGGGGGGGGGGTGTGGGGGTTAAAATCCAGGAGAAGGGGGGAAAGGTGGATCCCACTGCATTAAGTGTACAACATCTTGTGGACTGAATCCAAAGCTTTTCAGTGCCGCTTCCTCAGTCACTGGGACACAGCATGGGAGGAGGGAGAAAGAGGGAGAGAAAATGCAGGGAGAGAGAGAGAGAAGGACCGATAGACAGAGGGAGGTAATGGGAGAATGGGCGAAAGGCAGACAGACAGCTGGAGAGACAGAGGGAGGCAAAACCCAGGAAGAGAAACAGAATATCAGACAGGTCCAGGGAGAAAGGGGGGATAGAGGGAGGGAAAACTCAGGGAGAGAAACAGAATGTCATACAGATACAGAGAGAAAGCTGGAATAGAGGGAGGGAAAACCCAGGGAGAGAAAGAGAATGCCAGACAGATACAGAGAGAAAGAGGGGATAGAGGGAGGGAAAACCCTGGGAGAGAAAGTGAGAAAAGCAAACAGAGAGCAAGAGAGCTGAGCAATCCCAGGGAGAGTTATGGGACAGAGAGAGAAGGGACTAAGTGAACAAGATCGGGTTCCAACAAGGAGACATGGCCGAGCATTTTAGATCCAAATTAGAATGGAATTTGAGCTTCAGCACCTGCCTTGGTGGATACGAACCCTGACCCACAGACCATTCAATCATCTGAAAGATTCGAATATATAAAAACTGAAATAGCTCAGCCATTGCGCTGTAAGTGTGCAGCCTTGTTCAGTATCAGTCACCGAGTGTGAATCCTGTGTGACTAGGCCCCATCCCAAAATCAAGTGTTTATTAAATACCACACGCACTTGCTGGGAGCTCAAATTGTGTGTTATCTACAAATAACTGAAAATAATGCATCTACAAATAAACAAACCTGTAGATGGAATTTTGAGCGTTTGTTGGTGTTATTGTAATTCCACAGGATTCAAGATAAATGAGACATTATGAGATAGGCAGCAGTATCAGCAGCATGGCAGTGAAACTATAAAAGGATATTCATGTTTTCAGTGAATGGGGAAAACAGAAGGGTAAAGTGTTCAAAGTTGGTGAGTGGGGAGTCAGTAAGTCGTGTAAATTATGACTTCAGTACATCAAGGATCAGCGAAGTTTGGCATTGCTTTGATCAGATAAAAATTGATCACGTTTTTTTTAATGTTCCAGTGCAGATTTACAATAATCTGATGCCTTTTCCTCATTATCTGACTTCAATCCCGAGTAAAATCTGGGAATACATCATTCATCCTTCTAAACGTTTGCTGAATGAGCAGCTTAGTTTCCTGTGATTTGTCATTTTTCCAATTTCCCTTCCAAGCTGAGTTACTGTTTAAATCGATGAATGTCTTGATCCGATGCCATTTGGAAATCCAAATCTCCTTCAGTCCCTTGCTCGCTGCTGATCACTGTGGGAGTGTCTGCCTGAAACACCCCCATCTTCCAGAACAGGGGTAAAACCTCCACATACAGCAGTGGCTAATCTCATATTAGAGTTAGTCCATGATGGGTACTTTCTCCCCTGTTTTCTCCCCTCTTGTATCTGGTTGCTCTGTATGTAAATCACCCACTCCCCTGAATTAGATTCCAGTTGATACTGAGTTAGGGACTGAAATCTCTTTGATGATCTCAGCGAGTTCACATCTTACATCTAAGTTTCAATCTGACAGTCAATTGATGGATGAGGGGAGTAATATATAGAGTAACAGGCACCAGGGTGGTACCTGAGGAAGGTTTCAGGTAGATGTCAGAGGTAGGTTCTGTATACAAAGCGTGCTGGGCGTGCGATTCCCTTCGCAGCACATCCCACTCCGATCAGACACCAACCAGATCCATGCCTACCATTGACCAACCACGTCGTACCCTCGACCTGTCTTCATGAATCCCCACGTCAACACCCTGTCGCCGCTACATCCATTATCTGCAGCCCCGCCCCACAACCACGCCCAGCCTTGGGGAAGGATAACACCTGAAATATCGACTTTTCAACCTCCTGATGCTGTCTGGGTTGCTGTGTTCTTACAGCCTCCTGCCTGTCTACAGCAGTAGCGGTTGAGTCAGATACAATCGGAAGATTAATGTTGTCTTCGATAGGCACATGGATGACAGTAAAGTGAAGAGTATGTCAGTTATTTTGATCTTCCAGTAGGATAAAAGGTCGGCACAACATTAGATTCCAGCCAGTATCTCACTCCCGGGTATCTGTTATTTTACACATAAACTACCATGAACCCCTCGATTAAATTCTAAATTAAATTCCAAACTGTAACTCACTCCTGAGTGTCCGTTATTTTATAAATACAGGCTGCAGATCCCTTGATAAAATTACAATCTGTAAATGATTTTTCATTTACTTGTTCCTCCACACATAACACCACCACCTGCAACT
>NC_057725.1:71680340-71692681 GCF_004010195.1 Chiloscyllium plagiosum | reverse complement strand
CACAACATCAACACAAAACCACCGAGGATCAATGAAGAATGAGAGACACAGAACACGGACATTGATTACAAAATTCCTGCACTCATTTGTGGAGTCTCCACAGCTCGGATTACTTCTAGAATGGCACATCCACACTGTGTAACTATGCAAGAGGGCAGTGAATCCTTCCAGTATTCAGGAATGGATGCCCTCTGTAATGACAATGAAGAAATGAGTATCCATTGAACTGATTCCCCTTGCCAGCTCTCCACCACCCTACCTCCCCCCCCGCACCCCCCCCCCCCCGCCCCCGCCTGCCCTTGCATAAGATTCAACATAATGGCAATCTGAAGCATAGGAGCTTTCAGCAGGGAATCCAACCACCATTTCACAGGTTGCAATCAGAAGAATGTTAATATTTGGTATGGAGTCCGCACAAAATCTTAAAGATTGTACACCACAGCCCCCATTCAAATAAAGTCTGAATTTATGTAGCTTTGGTCATTGCAATTTTCTGATTTGGAAATTACGAGATGAACAAAGCTTCCTGCCTGATGTCCAGGCTCCTGCAGTTGTCCCTATGAACAGAGATCCTTCTCCCAGATTTGGAGCAGAAGCTGGGGCTAGGAACCCCCATAGTTTAAACAGCACTCTCCATGGAGATCACCAGAATTGTACCCCAGCTTGTTCTGGGAGACCTATACATTGTGCCATTGATTAGTCTCAGAGACTGCTTCTGAGCATTCAGTCCAATGCAAAACAGTAAGCGAGATGATGGCTGAACGGTCTTATCGTATGAGACTATTAATTCAGAGACCTGGGTCATGTTTTGTGATGCTGGGTTCAATGTCTACTATGATAAAGTGCGGACTGCAGATACTGGGAATCAGAGTCAAGAGGCTTGAGGACTCATTCCTGATGTAGGACTCTTGTTTGAAACATCGATTCCCCTGCTCCTCGGATGATGCCTGACCTGCTGTGTTTTTCCAGCACCACACTCTCGACTCAAAGTCTGCTATGGCAGACAATGAAATTTGAGTTCAATAAAAATCTGGACTTTACAGTTTAATGGTAACAATTAAACTGTTGTCAACTGCCATGAAAAAAGCCCCATCTCCTTTACAGATGTTCCTTAAAGAAGATAATCTTTCATCCTGGCCTACAAGTGACTCCAAATGCACGACAACTTGGTGACTCTGATGTGGATGGATGGTAAATACTGGCCGAGGCAGTCACACCGATTTGCATTGAATGAATAACAGAAAATTGAGCTCCTAACACACACCTAACTCCCCAGTATAGACAACTCCTTCCCTTCTTACAGCATCCCATTGAAATTACTATTCCAACTCTAAATTGATTGTCACAAATATGCAATTCCCAAAACCAATCCACTTTTGAAGATAAGAGATCCTTCACTTGACTCATGACAACTTTCTGCAGTAGGGAATGCCCACACATAGACCAGATCACAGCACAGTCAACTGAGTCAAAAGGATCTGTATCTTGGCTTTGATACTCACAAGAGTTCAGCAATTTATTGGGATAATGGACGCCGTGAATTCAGCAAGAACTCAGAACCAGACATCCAACCTTTCGGAGGTGAAACAGTGTTAACCAGTCTCGTTCGATATCCATCCTGATTGACATTGAGATATTTAATGAGAGTAATCATGTCCCACAGCTTGTTCAAATATTGCTGGAAGATTAATCACTCCCAAAAATATTATTTAAGAAAACATTATATGACTGTGGAACATTATTTGAATTCACATCGTTGTCTATTATTTTATTTTTTCCCAAGAAGTCGCATCTATTTAACCCTAATAGAACACTTCACTTTGTAAACTTAGTACCAAATATATTCAACCAAAGATTTTCCCACGTTTAATCCATTGTGTTTCCAAATTTCATTCACAGCCCTATCAGTGAACAGATCAGAAATGAGAAATGTAACGTAAAAGAAGCATCGCATGGTTTCAGTCAAATTATATTCCTCGTTACAACTGCATTCAAATCTTCCCTTTCATTCAGTTCCCCACGAGTTAAATTCTATCCGCAGAGATGCTCCTTCTTGTGCCAGACCACTATTGTTTCCCTCTTGTTGGTGACTCATGCTCAGTGTAATTGTATTTTGACAGATGCTCTGCAGTAACACGTGGACACTGGACTCATTGTTCTCCGTTGGCTAAGAACCCAGACACAGTTAGAATTTTACAGAAAGCTGCTCACTGCCTCACATTGCCACGGGAATCGGATGTTGCCTTCAGGTTATTGACCCAAATTCAACACAGCTCTCCAGTGAAAGATATTCCCAATAATATTTACAATTGAGGCCATGACTATTCTCCCATCATGCTGAACACGTATAGCAATGCTGCATTTACTGATATCAGAGAAAAGCAAGAACATTGGGTGCGAAGTTCATATCTGAGCAGTTCCCCACACTCAGTACAATTCTACAATTACACAGTTTCCCAGCACCATGAGGCCACAGTAATAAGAGGTTATCCCCATTCAGTACAACTCCACAATCAGTAACACCTTCATTCAGAGTGACTCCTGGAGATCTGGAAAAACAGTGCACAACATTCCAATCAATCAAACAATAATGCAGAGTATCTATGAACTAGAGATAGAAATCTTCTCTTCTCAGTTGAAGAATTACACCACGGAGTTAGTTTGGAAATGTTAACAATGTGCATTTCTACCAAGCATTTGGAAGTCATATTAACCTGATTATCTGCCTTCAAAAAATCATTCCTCCACACATCCACTGACTAAGGAAAGCACACAAAGTCATCAAGGTCATCTGCCCTTCGCTTATCACTCCATAATAATTTACCCGATCCATCCATTGTTTGTATCTACGCTCCCATTTACATTGAGCCACCCGATCAAGTCCAACCAACACAAACCCTTCACATCAAGGAATGGGAAACACCAGCTATCAGTAAGTGGTGGGTTATTACAAAATTCATCTGACCAATAGCAGGCTTTGAACTCCCACAGAGACAAAGTGGTGTTGCTAACACTTTCCAGAGCAGCCAGGGCTGGTGCTAAGCCAAAACCCATCAATGTGGCCTCGCGGCAAACCCATTCTGCAAAGTACAGAGAAACAGATAGTGCTGCACATTACTGAAGAGCCTTTGCATTGACAAACGAATCGCTTTAAACTCAGTAAGTGAGGGCACTATTATCTGGTTTCGTGATTTGCCTTAATAAATCGAAAGAAAATAATCATCAGTCATAGAGCCGAAATGAGTGATTTAATGTAGAGATTTATAGAAAGTTAAATACTTACAAGACTTACCAGGAACACCAACAACAGCAAGGACAGTGTAATATACTTTAGCGACCATTTGCCTTGGCAGATGCATTTTGTTGATTGTGAAACACCCGCTGTTTTCCTGCTGCTGTTAATCTGTCGAAAGTGGAGAATTCTCTCGGAGTTGGAGCTGACACAGTTCCAGAGACTTTATTTTATATTGTGTAGTATCTCCACTGGGAATCTATGATTTTTTAAATATAATTTTGAACAAAGTCATTAGGACAACAGGTTTATTTTGGCGATATGATAACATTGAGATTTAGTCTGCATTTGAATCACCCAAAGACTGGATTAATCTGATCCTATTCATTGTTAAATGTTCCTTGCAACTCGTCGTCAAATAACAATACTTGAAGTATTATTTCAATCACCACCAGTCCCATCAATAACCAAATATCTCCTGATATTCTTTTCATTGACGACCTTCATTTTGCTGAGGTTATTCAGTCATTCAATCCCTCATGCTGTCGAGCTCCTTAAGAGCTGTTCTACTGCACACTGTTATCCCACTGCTGTTGTCGTTCATTCCGTTTTCCAACACATTTGGTAAATTCTATCTGTGAATGAGCACTCTAATAGAGAACCTGAAGCCAATACTGACCACATCAACAGTTGGAAATTACACTGGGAAATATTTCCTCTGAAAAGACCGGAACAAACTAGGAACTAATTCCGAAATTTCATTTCAGAATTACAGAATGATTGAATCCCAGAGAACAGAAGACGCCCTTTGGCCCATCTAGCTAACCCTACGTTAAATCTACATTATTCCCACTTTCCAGCAGTGGGCCCTTATCCTTGAATATTGTGTCATATCAGGTACTGATGCAAGTTCTTTTTAAAGGTTGTGAGGTTTCTCACCTGAACTACCCTCTTGGTCAGTACATTGCAGGTCCCTAACATCCTCTGGGTGAGAGGAGTTTTCCTCATGTCCCCCCTTAAACAGTTGCCTTTCAGCTCAAAATTATACAACCCGTTATTAGCCTTTTGACTAAGGGTAACACCTATTTTTGTTCACCCTGTCCACTCCCCTCATCGTTTTATATACGCCAATCGCTGTTCTAAGTTATGCAACCCCAGCTTGTCCAGCCTCCCTCTTTGCTGCTAAATTGCTGCTGTCCAAAGAATATTCTACTGAATCTCCTTTGCACTCCCTGCAATGCAATCTCATTCTCCCTATAGTAGAGTGACCAGAACCACACACCATACTCCAACTGTGGCCGAACCAAAATCATGTACAGCTCCAACAGGACCTCCCAGCTCTGAAAATCTATGCATCCACCATGTGCCTTCTTAACTCCTCTATTAACCCATCCTGCTGCCTTCACTGATCTGTTGACAAGCAACTCGAGATCGTTTGGTTCCTTTGAGGTACATGTCCTGATGAAGGGCTTTTGACTGAAACATCGATGCTCCTGCTCCTCAGATGCTGCTTGACCTGCTGTGCTTTTTCAGCACCTCAATCTCCACTCTAATGTCCAGCATCTGTAGTCCTCACTTTTGCCTCTTATGAGGTTCCCAGCATGCTATCATTCATTGATTACTGCCTTGTCTTGTAAATTCTGTCAAAGTCATGACCTCACAGTTATCAGGATTAAATTCCATCTGCCACTGCTGTTCCCAATTTGATCAATCTGACTATTTCTCTCTGTAACCTAAGATGAGTTTCCCCACTGAAAAACACATGTCAATATTTACCTCATCTGCAAATTTACTTATCATCGCCAACCACCACATTTAAGCATTAATATCACTTATAATTATTATAACCAAGAAGGGACCCAGCACTGATCCCTGTGCTACACCACTGGACACCACTACCTGGAATGGTAACTGTACCATTCAAGATTGGGCACTGTTACAGAGTGGAGAACTCGATCCAGACAATCGCAAAGGCCAACCTCCCATCAATAGTATCTATCCATCAGGTCTGTTATCAAGGAAAGGCCGCCAGCATTCTCCAAGATCCATCCCACCTTGGCAATGTTTTTCTACAACCTCTACCATCGGGTCGAAGGTACAGAAGCCTGAACGCACGCACCCGACTGTTGTTAGAATATTGAATGGACACAAAAACTCTGAACATTTGCCTGTACCTGTGTTTTTGGTTTTGCCACTGTTTATCTATTACTTACTTATCTATGCTACTCAACTCTGTGATCTGCCTATATTGCTCACAAGACAAATATTTTCACTGTGCCTTGGTACACGTGACAATACATGCAATTCAACTCATCAGCCTCCAATTAGACAGCCTTCTACCAACACTGTCTGCCTCCTCGGAGACATATTTGGAACCAATCTGCCAATTTACTCTGGATGACATGTGTTTTTGTTTTAGTTATCAATCTTCCTTGTCAAAGGCTTTGCTGAAATCTATAGAATCCAGATCAATTCCCTACCTTCGTCTCCAGACCTGGTCACCTCCTCTTTAATTTCCACCAGATTTGTGAGGAATTCCCCTTTCCCCTCTGAGAGAGCCGTGCTGATTGTACATGGTCAAGCCTTGCCTCTCAAAATGGAGATTAATTATCACCAACGGAACTTTCTCCAATAGTTCCCCAGGCATCAAAGCAACAAACACCTGTCTGTAATTCCCAGTCGATCTCTTCCACCACCTTAAAGAGTGGAAAAAAAAACATCAGCTGTCCTTCAGTCCTCTGACATTTCCCCAATGGCCATAGAGGAATTAATGCTTTGAGACAGAGTTCTCCCGAATCTGTTTGGTCACACTTCCTCCAGACTTTAGGATTTGTTCGGGTTTAAGATCACCAAACCTACAATACCTGTTTGCATCATCCCGAAATCTGCTCAACAGAGACTGACAACGAGGCTGTTTTTTTTTACATTATTTCATCCCAGTGTTGTTCCCATCCTTCCTGAGGTGTGGGAAAATGTGCTCCCTAATTCCAGGTTTTCGATTCCAGTTTTTTCTATGAGCACATTCCAACGTCCTTTGGGACTAAGTGAACGAAAACGTTCTGAACAAAACAATCACAATGTGGAGGAATATCTGAGGTATTTTACCAACGCGGATATTGCACGTGTGTGCACACGTACATAAATATCCCACACACATGTAAATTATTTTTCTGTCTTTCTCCTTAATATCTGCCTTTGCATGGGAAAAAGATTCCCTCTGCTCATCCATACTTGCTTCAAACTTCCCACTGTGCAAGTACACGAACCCATCTCAATCAGAAGCAAACTGGACAGACTCACCATTGTTCACAGAAAAGACAGTTTAATGGAGCTGACAGCCCTCACTTCCTCTGTCTGTATTCACATTTGCTAGAAACGGTGGTTAGCCCTGCTGCCTCACAGCGCCAGAGACTCGGGTTCAATTCCCGCCTCGGGCTACTGACTGTGTGGAGTTTGCACGTTCTCCCCGTGTCTGCGTGGGTTTCCTCCCACTGTCCAAAGATGAGTAGCTCAGGTGAATTGGCCATGCGAAGTTGACCATAGTGTTAGGTTAGGGGAATGGGTGGGTTGCGCTTCAGCGGGGCGGTGTGGACTTGTTGGGCCGAAGGGCCTGTTTCCACACTGTAAGTAATCTAATCTAATTAAACGAAATAGAAGCAAATTAACATTGCACCAAACGATAAATAACAAAAAAATAACCCATTACTTTGTATTTACAACAGAAATATCGAGTTGGGTTCTAAATCAGCCAGGAAGCCAGCCATTGAGTTGCCTAATATTCAGACATTTCAGAACTATCATGACATAAGGCAAATCTTATCAATGACAGTTCACAGAACTATTCCATTAAATATATGGTATTATGACTCTAATATTGAGCATGAAATGTTGTCAGTTGTTGTAAAAAAAAACACCTGGTTCTTTAATGCCCTTTAGGGAAAGTAAACTGCTAACATGACCTTGTTTGACCGACAAGTGATTCCAGACCAACAGAAATTGGTTTGGTTATTGGAGGTGAGCCATCTACACTCCAGGGCCTCACTGCAGACGTTCCTCGATATTGTGACCTCGGCTTAACTATCTTTTGTGACTGACCTTCTCTCAATCATAATGCATAATGCTCAACAGCATTCAAAACTCCATGTTGCAATGCAACAAAATCCCGGCAACTTCCAGCACTGTGCTGACAAGTAGCAATGAATGTTTGTGCCCCACAAATGCCAAGCAATCACCACCTCCAATAAGAGATTACCTAAATGATGCTTCTTTACATTCAGTGAATTTGCTGAGACTGAATCCCCTACGATTAACAGCCTGAGATTTATTATTGAGCTGAAAATGAACTGGACTCACAATATAAATTCTGTGACTACACACGCAAATCAGAGGGCAAGAATACTGCAGCAGCTAATGCATCGCATGACGTTGAAAGTCTCTGCACCATCTACATTGACATCATCAGGAAAGTTCTGGAGTACTCCCCACATGTTTGGACAGGTGTATCCCCAACAACCCTCACCAGATGGTATACCAGCATGAGCTAGCAGTCATTTAAAAGCACTATGCTGTGCACTCTTGAAATCTAAAATGGAAACATAAAGTGCTGCAGATTTTCAGCAAACCTGGCAGCATCTGTGGAGGGAAAGAAAGAGTTAACCTTTTGAGTCCAACATAACTTTTCTTCAGTACAGTCCTGGAGTGGAGTCATTAATTTCACCAAAGACATCCATTCTCTTGCTCTCTTCATAGTTATATCAGGCCTACTGAGTTTCTCCAAAACATTGTTTTTAAGATGAAGTAGCCAGTTTGATTGGCATCACATCTACAAACATGCAGTGAATCCAACACTGGTGCTCAGTGGCAGCATTGTGTATCATTAACAATACACACTGCAGAAATTCACCAGTGCTTAGAAAGCATTTTCCAAATCCAAGACCAAAGCCATGCGAAAGACAAGGGCAGTAGGTGCATGGGAAAACCACGAACTGCATGTTCCCTTCCAAGCCACATACCATCTTGACCTGCATAAATATTCCTTCAGTAAAATCCCCATAGTCCAAGTGGACTGTAGAGCTGCCTTCTCATCATTGAGACATGACTGGTCATTGTTGTAACCTGAGGGTCATTGTACTCCAGGGCAAGGATGTGTTTTGAGAAGGTGGGAAATTCCTGATGATCTCAGTGTGTGTGGGAATTGAACCTGTTCTGTTGATGCCACTCTACATCACAAAGCAGCCACCCAGCCACCACTGCTGCAGTGGGGCAGTCAGCACAGTAGGCTGGTTGGCTGGTGTTAGATGTAGAGAGGCGAGATGATCCTCAGTTGAAACACACCGCCAAATCTGTGTGTGTGTGGGTGTGTGTGTGTGTTGGAGAACAGCTCTTTGGAACTGGGGTGAATCCTTCGGTGTCCTTCTGTCAAAATCCTGGACAATCCCTCCCCCTCCCCCCTCACACCACCAACCGATTGTTCCTCCACTGTTAGGACTGCAGGGACACAGGAAGGCAACTCCCATCACATTTTCAAGGGCAACAAACGCTGCCCCAGCCAACAAAACCCAAGCCTCCTTAATTAATTGATGAAAATAGTCTGAATAAAACATTTGACAGCCAAGAATTTGAACGCTGGAAAGTTGAAGCAAACGTATTAATATATTGTTGTACAAACACTTGGATTTTTTTGTCTGTGTGTTTGAAAGAGTGTTTGTGTGTGCGTGTGTGTGAAAGAGGCAGTGTGTGTATGTACGTGTGCGTGTGTGTGTGTGTGTGTTTGTGTTTGGATAGGAAGGGGCGTGACCATTGCTGCAAGAGAATTCACTTCCATCACTTTGTCACCATGATGAGGCATTGAGAGAGACCAGCGCTGGCCGAATTTTCTTTGAGAAGTGACTGAGCTGTGAAGCATTTTCTGAGAGCACTATCAGGATGTAGTTAGTCCATGTAGCAGATCATAAAATCTCTGTTGTGAAATTTAGGAAAAGCTTCCTACAATCCTGAATAAAATCTGATATTTGCTCAATCCTATATCTCTGATGCAAATATATCACACGTGATTCAAGATTGGTCAGTGTTCGTGTTTCAGAGTAAGAAAACACAATGTCCGTGCCAACAGTGCAGCAAATTGTCATTGCAGCAAGAGTGTGTTATGTAACCAGCACTGAGGCTGCAATTGGATTTGAACTGACAATGATTGATTACTGTTAGTGGAAGGCTATGATATGGAGGGCACTGACCTGAAAGAGATGGGAATGAGACCTGGGTCAAGAGCAGGCTGAGGACACTCTGTCTGAAAAGAGTTCCAATCACCTGTCCTGTGGGGATAGGCTCACTGCCAGCACTTCAAACCCTCACTTTCCAGCTGGAAATATTGTTTTACTGAATTATCTAATGTCATTTCTAACTACTGTTTTTTTTTTCAATCCAATGTGTACAAAACAACCCGTACCTGAGTAAATTTCTTAAATAATTGCAAATAATGTAACTGTTAAGTTAACAGAATTGACTCGCTCGAGGTTTGCTGTTAGAATTAGAACTGGAATTAGACTTTATTGTCACATGTACTACAGTATACGAATAAATGAGGACAGAGTCGCCGTTCTCTGTCGCCATCTTGATGTCAAAATGAAGATGTCTGCAATACTTCCATTGCTTTGGCCAGACACCAGTCAGAAATTTTCATCTCCTAAAAACAAAATACACTCTGTTGGAGAATGGGGAAACCGCTATCCAGCGAGTGAAAGAGCTTACTTTAATTTCTTTATACTATTGCGCTTCCTGATGATTCATGGTTCCATCCCAGCAGGATACATAGATGTGTTCAATTTAATCTGGCAGATTCGACATTGTTTGGTGATTCTATTGGAATTCATTGAGGATGGACCATGTGGCATTGATGATGGTGAATGTTGACCTTAGTTTTCTTTTAAAATAAAGTGACACATCAATGGTCATGGCAGTAAGTAAAGGCGCGAGGTGCAATGGGAAATGATTGCATGGGAACACTGTGGCTTGCTGAAATGGAAAACAGTTGAAAAAGCACTCACATTCATGATTCTTCTGAGGCTTTAAGTTAGTTGCACAATTTCTAGAATTTTTCTTCCTTGGCCCGAGCTGCCTTGTCTTCACTGTGGATGTGCAATCCCTCTGCACATCCATCACCTATCAGAGGTCTTCTTTAACCACTGCACTCCATCAAACTAATATTTTTTGGGGAAACAGAATGTGACACAAATTAAATTCTACTTTCTGTGTTTCTGCTCCCAATTTAATATTCAACAATCTAGTTTATACTGATTTAGGGACTGGAATCTCATCGATGGTCTCAACGAGTTTATGTATTGTAAGACACCGTGGAGTGAGTTTCAGTCTGAAATCTAATTGAGCGATTGGGGGATTACTATGCAAAGTAATCGGTACCAGGGAAAGAGTAACAGATAGGAGTATAGTCGAGGGGTACGATGTGGTTCATAACCAATTAAACAATATTGGGTAGTGAGGTACATACTGAAATCTAACTGAGGAGTTTAGGGTTTTTATTTATGGAACCACAGATACTCAAGAATGCGATAAAGGCTGGAATGTAATGGAGAGTTGCAGGTGGTGGTGTTATTTGTGGAGGAACAAGTAAATGAAAAATCAGTTACAGATTGGAATTTTATCAAGGGATCTGCAGCCTGTATTTATAAAATAACGGACACTCATGAGTGAGTTACAGTTTGGAATTTAATCGAGGGGTTCAGGGTAGTTTATGTATAGAATAACAGATACCCGGGAGTGAGATCCGAACTGGAAACGAATCTAGAGGTTCAGGGTAGTTTATGTATAGAATAACAGATACCCCAGGAGTGAGACACTGACTGAAATCTAATCGAGCGGTTCAGGATATTTTATATATAGAATAACAGATGCTGGGAGTGAGATACAGTTAGAATTTAATCGAGGGGTTCATGGTAGTTTATGTGTAAAATAACAGATACCCGGGAGTGAGATACTGGCTGGAATCTAATGTTGTGCCGACCTTTTATCCTACTGGAAGATCAAAATAACTGACATACTCTTCACTTTACTGTCATCCATGTGCCTATCGAAGACAACATTAATCTTCCGATTGTATCTGACTCAACCGCTACTGCTGTAGACAGGCAGGAGGCTGTAAGAACACAGCAACCCAGACAGCATCAGGAGGTTGAAAAGTCGATATTTCAGGTGTTATCCTTCCCCAAGGCTGGGCGTGGTTGTGGGGCGGGGCTGCAGATAATGGATGTAGCGGCGACAGGGTGTTGACGTGGGGATTCATGAAGACAGGTCGAGGGTACGACGTGGTTGGTCAATGGTAGGCATGGATCTGGTTGGTGTCTGATCGGAGTGGGATGTGCTGCGAAGGGAATCGCACGCCCAGCACGCTTTGTATACAGAACCTACCTCTGACATCTACCTGAAACCTTCCTCAAGTACCACCCTGGTACCTGTTACTCTATATATTACTCCCCTCATCCATCAATTGACTGTCAGATTGAAACTTAGATGTAAGATGTAAACTCGCTGAGATCATCAAAGAGATTTCAGTCCCTAATTCAGTATCAACTGGAATCTAATTCAGATGAGTCAGTGATTTACATACAGAGCAACCAAATACGAGAGGGGAAAAAACAGGGGAGAATGTACCCATCATGGACTAACTCAAATATGAGACTGGCCACTGTTGTATGTGGAAGTTTTACACCTGTTCTGGAAGATGGGAGTGTTTCAGGCAGATACTCCCAGAGTGATCAGAAGCGAGCAAGGGACTGAAGAAGATTTGGATTTCCAAATGGTATCGGGTCAAGACATTCATCGATTTAAACACTGACTCAGCTTGGAAGGGAAATTGGAAAAATGACAAATCACAGGAAGCTAAGCTGCTCATTCAGCAAACGTTCAGAAGGATGAATGATGTATTCCCAGATTTTACTCCGGATTGAAGTCAGATAATGAGGAAAAGCATCAGATTATTGTGAACCCGCACTGGGACATTAAAACTGATGTGATCATTTTTTTTTTCTGATCAAAGCAATGCCAAACTTCGCTGATCCTTGATGTACGGAAGTCATAATTTACACGACTTACTGCC
>NC_057725.1:71677645-71680028 GCF_004010195.1 Chiloscyllium plagiosum | reverse complement strand
GGTTCAGGGTAGTTTATGTATAGAATAACAGATACCCGGGAGTGAGATACGAACTGGAAACGAATCTAGGGGTTCAGGGTAGTTTATGTATAGACTAACAGATACCCCAGGAGTGAGACACTGACTGAAATCTAATCGAGCGGTTCAGGATAGTTTATATATAGAATAACAGATGCTGGGAGTGAGATACAGTTAGAATTTAATCGAGGGGTTCAGGGTAGTTTATGTGTAAAATAACAGATACCCGGGAGTGAGATACTGGCTGGAATCTAATGTTGTGCCGACATTTTATCCTACTGGAAGATCAAACTAACTGACATACTCTTCACTTTACTGTCATCCACGTGCCTATCGAAGACAACATTAATCTCCCGATTGTATCTGACTCAACTGCCACTGCTGTAGACAGGCAGGAGGCTGTAAGAACACAGCAAGCCAGGCAGCATCAGGAGGTTGAAAAGTCGATATTTCAGGTGTTATCCTTCCCCAAGGCTGTGGGTGGTTGTGGGGCGGGGCTGCAGATAATGGAGGTAGCGGCGACAGGGTGTTGACGTGGGGATTCATGAAGACAGGTCGAGGTTACGACCTGGTTGGTCAATGGTAGGCATGGATCTGGTTGGTGTCTGATCGGAGTGGGATGTGCTGCGAAGGGAATCGCACACCCAGCACTCTTTGTATACAGAACCTACCTCTGACATCTACCTGAAACCTTCCTCAGGTACCACCCTGGTGCCTGTTACTCTATATATTACTCCCCCCATCCATCAATTGACTGTCAGATTGAAACTTAGATGTAAGATGTGAACTCGCTGAGATCATCAAAGAGATTTCAGTCCCTAATTCAGTATCAACTGGAATCTAATTCAGAGGAGTCAGTGATTTACATACAGAGCAACCAAATACGAGAGGGGAGAAAACAGGGGAGAATGTACCCATCATGGACTAACTCAAATATGAGACTGGCCACTGTTGTATGTGAAAGTTTTACACCTGTTCTGGAAGATGGGAGTGTTTCAGGCAGATACTCCCACAGTGATCAGAAGCGAGCAAGGGACTGAAGGAGATTTGGATTTCCAAATGGGATCGGGTCAAGACATTCATCGATTTAAACATTGACTCAGCTTGGAAGGGAAATTGGAAAAAAGACAAATCACAGGAAGCTAAGCTGCTCATTCAGCAAACGTTTAGAAGGATGAGTGATGTATTCCCAGATTTTACTCCGGATTGAAGTCAGATAATGAGGAAAAGGCATCAGATTATTGTGAATCCGCACTGGGACATTAAAACTGATGTGATCATTTTTTTTTCTGATCAAAGCAATGCCAAACTTCGCTGATCCTTGATGTACGGAAGTCATAATTTACACGACTTACTGCCTCCCCACTCACCAACTTTGAACACCTTTCCCTTCTGTTTTCCCCATTCACTGAACACATGAATATCCTTTTATAGTTTCACTACCATGCTGCTGATACTGCTGCCTATCTCATAATGTCTCATTTATCTTCAATCCTGTCGAATTACAATAACACCAACATACGCTCAAAATTCCATCTACAGGTTTGTTTATTTGTAGATGCATTATTTTCAGTTATTTGTAGATAACACACAATGTGAGCTCCCAGCAAGTGCCTGTGGTATTTAATAAACACTTGACTTTGGGATGGGGCCTAGTCACACAGGATTCACACTCTGTGACTGATCCTGAACAAGGCTGCACACTTACAGTGCAATGGCTGAGCTATTTCAGATTTTATATATTTGAATCTTTCAGATCATTGAATGTTCTGTGAGTGTGGATTCGAATCCACCAAGGCAGGTGCTGAATTTCAAATTCCATTCTAATTTGGATCTAAAATGCTCGGCCATGTCTCCTTGTTGGAACCCGATCTTGTTCACTCAGTCCCTTCTCTCTCTGTCCCATAACTCTCCCTGGGATTGCTCAGCTCTCTTGCTCTCTGTTTCTTTTTCTCACTTTCTCTCCCAGGGTTTTCCCTCCCTCTATCCTCTCTTTCTCCCTGTATTTGTATGACATTCTGTTTTTTTCCCTAGGTTTTCCCTCGCTCTATCCCCTCTTTCTCTCTGTATTGTCTGACATTCTGTTTCTCTCCCTGAGTTTTCCCTCCCTCTATCCTCCCTTTCTCCCTGGACCTATCTGATATTCTGTTTCTCTTCCTGGGTTTTCCCTCCCTCTGTCTCTCTAGCTGTCTGTCTGCCTTTCGCCCATTCTCCCTTTACCTCCCTCTGTCTATCGGTCCTTCTCTCTCTCTCTCCCTGCATTTTCTCTCCCTCTTTCTCCCTCCTCCCACGCTGTGTCCCAGTGACTGAGGAAGCGGCACTGGAAAGCTTTGGATTCAGTCCACAAGATGTTGTACACTTAATG
>NC_057725.1:71667851-71676542 GCF_004010195.1 Chiloscyllium plagiosum | reverse complement strand
TCTTGTTGGGTGATACAAAATTGTGTCGGCACTTTAAGGTCTGAAAAAGAGAACAAAGAGTGGGAGAAAGAGAGGGTGAGAGAGAAACAGAGATTGGAAATGGAGGAAGGGGACAGAGAGAGAAGGAAAGAGAGAGAGAGAGAAAACAGGGAGAGAAAAGGACAGAAAGAGAGAATGTCAGAGAGAGGGGGAGACAGTAGGACTGAGAAAGAAACGCTGTGAGATATAGAAGCATAGACAGAGAGAAGGGCAGAATGAGAGTGAGAGAAGGACAGAGAGTGAGAGACAGAAGGGGAAAAGTCAGACAGAGACAAACAGGGGTAAAGACATGGACAGACTGAACAGGTGATACTCAATATTCCAGTTGGTCCCAACTTTGTCGATGGTTTCTGACAATCCTTTTCTCCCATTAGGATCATACCCTGTTCCTTAGGTTTTCTTCAACCTGGGAATGTATCAGTGGGTCTCTGTGTAACAGGGTTCTCTGTTGTTTTGCGTGTGAATATCCTCCCTTTCCACTCCTTCTCTCCTCCTCCTCCTCCCCATCCTCTTCCCCTATCTACCCCTCCACGGTTCAAAGTCTCACAATCCTAGCCTCTGCTATGCTCCGCACGCCTCTGTACAAGCAGCAGATTTCTTTCAGAGACAACATCAAAGTCTGTGAATCTCTCACATTGAATATTTGGTTTGTTCTTCAAAGAATGTCTTTGGAGACACAGAGCATGTCGATGTTTAACGGCTTGCGATGTTCAACTTGTGATATTCTGAGAAGGACATTAATGTGCCCAGTGCTGCTCCAATACCCTCCTCCTTTCTCACAGTGAGAGTACATAAGAAAATATTATAAGCTGCAGAAAGTGTAATAAATTTCACCCTAGTCTCCTTATGAAATGGTTCACTTTGAGGTGCCTGAATAAAATTGCAGTGGAAACACTCTATTAATGTGTTGCTGCGTAGCCATAATCGTACCAGTCCATTGGGGGCTGATTTCTCATGTGAGAAAAGTGACTGATGGTGATTTAACCTGAGGATCACCAGACCTCAGGCGAGGGAAGACAGGTTGAAGAGAGTCTTTTATGGTATCCTGAAACCTGTGATGGGAATTGAACCCATGCTAGTAACATTACATTCCTCTGTGAACCATCAATCCAGGCAACTGATCTAAGCCAATTCCCCTTTCACATGTATAATATCAGGAATACTGCTCATAGTCAAATCATTTCCACATTCCAGTGAGAGCACAACATTTCTCTACATGAGCATGTTCCACCTCAGTCAAACTGACGATTTCCACACCGGCCTTGTATCTGTCGTTGTGTTGATGGTGCTGTCAGTTTTGGATGGTGCTATGAGCCTCTGCTCTCCCTCTTGAACTGAATCCTTCAGGTTTTTCACACTCCATCACATCCATGTAATGGCATGGGCAGGCCAGCAGAGGGTGTCATTGTATCACTTTCACCGCAAGGGAGATCCATTGCACCATTTTGACTCTGCTCCCCATTACAGGAAATTTCTGCCTGGACTGCATTGGAGTAGCAGCACATTAGAATAGATCAGCTTGATGCTGAAAAATAGGGTGTCCAACCATTTGTTATCAAATGTTTGTGGGTGGGTTCTGATAATGTCATGCAATCGCCTGCCACAATTTCTAAAATCAAAATAATTCATAGATGGTTGTTTGACACATTAGTATGGTACCTGTAGAGTTGTCATTGAGCAGTGAGACTATGTATTTAATAGTGGAACATTTCTCTGATTAACTATTCTACTTAACTTCATCAGCACCTTCCAACGGATTTGATTTTGATTAGAGACTGACAGAGGTTTCGAAGCTGGCAGGAATTGCCCTTTAGGAGATTCCATTTCGCCGGATAATTCCTTTGGATAATGCTGCGACGGCAAATCCTCAGGTTCCCAGCTCAACTCTCGACTTTCACTGGGATAAAGACTCTCTGTCAGGAGCGTGAGGGAATACTCCCCACTTGCCTGAATGGGTGCAGCTCCAACAATAACCGAAGAATCTCAACACCCTCCAGGACAAAGCAACTGCAAGATTGGAACAACATCCACTCCCTCCACCACCAACACACAGTAACACCAGTATGTACTGTCTCCAAGGTGCACTGCAGGAAGTCACCAAATATCCTCAGACGACACCTTCCAAACCCATAACCATTTCTATCTAGAAGGACAAGGGCGTCAGATACATGGGAACACCACCCCCTGCAAGTTCCCCTCCAAGCCACTCACCATCCGGACTTGGAAATATCTCGCTGTTCCTTCACTGTGGCTGGTTCCTTCCAAACCCATAACCATTTCTATCTAGAAGGACAAGGCCGTCAGATACATGGGAACACCACCCCCTGCAAGTTCCCCTCCAAGCCACTCACCATCCTGACTTGGAAATATCTCGCTGTTCCTTCACTGTGGCTGGTTCAAGATCCTGGAATGCCCTTCCTGACAACATTGTGGCTCCACCTGCAGCACATGGACTGCAGCAGTTCAAGAAGGTAGCTCAGCACCAACTTTGCAAAGGGGCAATGAGTGATGGGACATAAACACTGACACAGTCAATGATGCCCATGTCCCATGAGAGAATAAGAAATATCATTCCATGGTCTAGCAAATGATGGGACTCTCCTGTGGGGCTCACTGTGAATTTTATTAATTCATACAAGGAAATCGTGTACCCAGGCATTTGAATGCATGGCTGATCTTCGCTCTGAACCCAATGTTCCTGTGTAAATAAATGTGTTTGTGCAACAATTTAGGTTCTGCGCCATGCAACCAACGCTCCTGAAATTGTACAGAAAACCCGAGTAAACGGCAGCATTGATTCCTTGAATGGCATAAAGTAAGAAATTCCCAACAAAGATTAACCACAGGAGGATGAAGCTACCAGCGATGATGAAGAGCAAAATCACAGATTTCCTTCTGCTCTCCATCTCTCGGTTTCTATGATTCTTTCCTTTGCTCTCACCCTTCAACCTCTTCCAGACTCGACTGGTCACTAAAATGTATCTGTCAGCGCATTGAGCAACAGAATTAAAGCGAATTCCAGGAAAGAGGTAAAAACCGTATCAAGCCAATCCAATACCACCCACCAAGTCTCAGTATGGTAGCTTGACTTTGTATTACAGTAGAATGGTACATTGTTGATTACCCACCAAGGCTCATATTGAAAATAGAAGGGGATGTTTTTCAAACAGAACATGGTGCAGATTGTTGCTAGAACCACAGTCGCGGTTTTCTCAGTGCATTAGTTTGTTTTCAGCTTCTGACAACAAATGGTCACAAATCGGTCAAACGAGAAAGTGAACCAGACAGAGCAGTCTCTGACTGTACAGAACAGTACCCCAGTAACACAACACACAGCAGTGATGTCCAGGAAATGCCGTGGGTAATAATAAAAGCGAAATCTCCTCACAGTAACCTCAATGATAATGACCATCAGATCAGCAGTGCCATAATCACTAGATAGCGAGTAGTACAAGGGGAAACACCACTTTTTCCCTGGTAAAGGATAACAATCACCAACAAATTAACTGTGGGAGACAAATGGGAAAAGATGCAATGAATGACTGATTAGAAATTACCTCTCACCATTCCAGAGACCAATGAGATTTTACCAACAAGTTCAGCACACTGTGCATTTGTGGGAACGGTTTGGATTGCGTGAGTTTGAATTTTAAGACTGTCACACCGATTACCGATTGTCCTCCAGCCCAGTCCCTGCAGAGATTGTAGAGGTTGGACAGAGACTGAGCTCATGGTCCCTCGGAGAAGAGCAGACGTAACTATGTGATTTTGTTTGGTTGCAAGGTAACTATCTGAACGAATGTAATAGGTTCTTCAGTTCACAGCTCCAACTCCAGCAGGCACATAACCCAATTAGAAACAGTGATCTCAACTCAGTCATTGGAATGGTGATTGTACAGTCAATAATCCAATCTCTCCCCTTCTCCCTGTATCAGTTCATCCCCTGCTCTTAACGTTGGACCAAATCCTGATAACAGCCACAACAAGAGCAAGAAACAGATCATCAGACCCTACACCAGATTTGAAACAAGGCTACTCCATGTGTCTTACATTAAGTGAAGCATAACAGAGCATGCAGATCTCCGTTAGTGACAATGTGTGAGTGTTAGAATTGTCGTGATGATTACCCTATAAATCTACACATCTGTACATCACAAATATCTGAATGTGTAGGGATCAAAAGGGTAATCTGTCAAGGTTTGAATTCCCTGACCAGAAATGGTGAGGAAGAGAGAATTTCCAGAAGGGCTGGTGGTTTGATGAAGCTTTACAGATCAAAATGGGGCACATATCCCACAATGCATTTGCCTAACAAAACAACCTATCCCATTTAAACTGACCAACTGATCCAATATCCACTGCTATTTGTGAATGAGAGTTCCACATCACTACCATCCTTCTTGTGTAGAAGTGATGAATATGTGTTGCTGGAAAAGCGCATCAGGTCAGGCAGCATCCAGGGAACAGGCGAATCAACGTTTCGGGCATAAGCTCTTCTTCAGGAATGAAGCCCTTCTTCCTGAATCTCTCCTCATACTTTCACATCGGATGAAACCGGAACCGATGACAGAGCACCGAGATCAGAGAATGCTGCAGCAGCAGTGACAATGGGAGTGTCTGTCAGTGAAGAATTGTACCGAGAATGCTGCTCAGTGAATTGCTGTCACTGTTTCCATGTCTGAATAAGGCTGACCAGTCAGTGAGCTGGAGACACTATTGTCAGAAGATAATACCAGACAGCAGATCAGCATCAGATTAAAACAAGTTCAATTCTCATAATGCCATACAGGGATGCCAAGAAAAGCAAGGAACGTGAACTATTGGTCGATGCATTTTTTCGTGCGTGGTGATCTATCCCCTCAGGCACCTGACAAGCTCCTTGTTTGAGACTCTGAGCTGATGCATTCCCAGAGACACTGCCTTATACTGCGTGGAAGCTCCTGGGGAGGTGGAGGTGACAGCATTACTCAGCTTTTTTGCTGTTTTTCAAATTTCTGTCAATGAACAAATTAATTACAATAACAATTTTTATCCCGATTATGAAGGAATGTTGCTGCTCAGTGCATCATCAGGGAATAACAAAAACAGAATCTGGAATCTGCCAGTAAGAACACTCTCCACTCAAACATCATGAGCCCATCCCCAGACCACAGATTATTTCTTTTAATGTTGCATCAGGGAGGTGTGAAAATATGTATCAGAAGTGTCTTTCTGCTTCTAGGGTAGGAGCTGCCTGCTTTTAAAAAGAACATTTCACTCAATGATTGAAGTGTGAATCATCTCATACACCGAATGTGTGTGTTGCTGCTGAGGGCAGCATGTATTCCCCATTCCCTAGTTCCCAGGATCTGGAGTCACATGCAGGACCGAGTGAGGAGAACACACTGCCTTTCCTGAGGGAAGGGGACTCAGTTAATAGATGGGCTTCCAGCAATGGAGACATCACTGACCTCATTCTTACTAACACTATCCATTCAGACATCTACAGAACTGCAGAACTTTAAATGTGAACAGGGATGGAGTCGCTTTGGTATTCAGAAACATACATCTTTTAATGGGAGAGGTTCGGCTGAAGGTGGAAATAGCAACCGTATCGGATGTTAGGTATGACAAACGACACAGTGAGGAAAAACAAACAGTAACTGCAGGAAGAGAAAACGGTGCCTTTATTGAAAACTGAAATCTAACCTCAGCAGGTCTGGCAGCATCTGTGATGAGAGAACTACATCCCATTTCTCCCACACCAGTCTCTGAGCCACCAATTTCCCTCCCTAATCTGAATGGCCCTGTACCAATTTACACTTTGGAGAGATATTAATCCAAAGGCTCAGCTTCTGAATTCGTGAGCTCGTGACACTGAATCGGCAGAACCTTGTTTCTTGCCTGCTATGCGTTGGCTGTACTTACGTGGATCAGTAAGATTCTCTCCTGCCCATGCCATTGCAAACTTATCGACGTCCGTGAAACCCAGCGCGGGAAGGGAACACAGCCTCCTGGACTCACGTTCATTGCTGCAGAAAAAGGTGTCGTTTCCTGTGAGCCCCCTCCTATAATTCCATTGCTTTTCGTTTTCTCCCTCTTGACTGGTTTTCTGTTCCTTCTGGTGTCACTCTTGCCAAAGATGAGGCTCCTGTATCTCTGCTGTCTGACTCCCTACGCATACCTCGCTCACAATCGAACTCTCCTGTCACTGAACACTGACCAAATCAGTCAGTCTAACCCTAAAAGGTGTGAGGGCCTCCTGCTACAAATATTCAAACAAACATTTCCCCCTACCGAAGGCGCTGTCTGTATTTCAGCTGAACGCTCACATACTACAGCTGTGACACATTGCTCATTGCTGCTGTCCTTAATGTCCTCCAATTGACTGCTTCTTTTTCTTGAATTAAGTATATATTTACACGTTTTCACATCTTTTGTTGAGCGTACAGCTCATCGCGAGATTAATATAAAGTTTACCCTGGTATTCCATTGTCAGACGCCCCCAAGTGATAAGTTGCTTTCATTTGACAAAATTCATACGCTCCAACCAGCAGGGATTGAACTGACCCAGTTATGGAGGAGCCATTTTCAGATGCTTCTTTAAGTAAATAAGATCAAGTGTTCCGAGCGGAGATCTAGTCAAACCCTCCCTTAATGTGGGAATTTGCATTTTTACACAGTAATTAGTATAGGTTACTTACAGTGTGGAACAGGCCCTTTGGCGCAACAAGTCCACAGCGAACCGTCGAAACGCAACCCACCCACACCCATTCCCCTACATTTACTCCTTCGCCGAACACTACAGTCAATGTAGCATGGCCAATTCACCTAACAAGCACATTTCTGGACTGTGGACGAAATGGGAGCACCTGGAGGAAATCCAACCTAATAATATGTACAAACAAAATTTGATTTGTCCAAAAGTTTAGATTCTCTCGCTTGGTTCTTCATTCTCCCGTTAGACTTTACTCTCGTCGGTCAAATTGCATCACCTTGAAGAATGAGGATGGTGGTGGAGGGGTGGTGGGAATTTCACAGCAATAAACATCCAGATACACAAGAGAAGGGCGCCACCATAACAGCTGCTGAAATGTGAAACAGAAAGAAAAACATGTAATAAAGAAGCAGTTGTAACAATTCTCAATTTTCCTAAACATCCATCTGGGTCCGGAATATCTGCTTAGAAATAAGAACGATATTTTTCACTTAGTCTGGTTCTATGTGACTCCAAAACCTGAGCAATATGTCACTGTCTCTCCGCTGCCTTTTAGGTGATTACTGATAGGTGATAAACTTTGGAATGTGTCACTCACACCTCATTAACAAATGAAGAATCTGAAATATACAATAAGGCATGGTGGAATGGGATGTATTTCAGGATGGAATTCACCTGTTGAAAGCATTCTGGCCTGAGACAAATCACATCATGTGCAGGACTCCAGATTCCGAGGGGAACAGATGCCTCGAAGTGTTTTCCGACAGCAAGAGATTGCGGAGAAACCAGGGTTGGGGGGATAGGTGTGCAAATCAGACACGTGATGTAATGAAGCCTGGACAAACGCAAATGGAACAGTAGTACCATCTGAGAAGGCTGAATGGCTTCATCCTTTTGCTCGTTCTTCCCCGTCCTCCCGTACCCGTACCTTGCTTTTCTCATCAGAGTAAAGGCTAAATTCTTTGGTGCTGACAATCTGAAGCAGACACTGATGGAGAGACTCAGCAGGGCTGGCAGCATCTGTGCAGAGACAGAGAGACAAACAGAGTTCAAGTTTCCAGTCTGCACTCACTCTTCTTCAGAATGTCTTCAAGAATGGAACTGGAAATGTGAGCCGTGTTTCTCACACCTCGGACGCTGCCAAACTGGCTTGGGATTTATCCAGCATTCTCCGCGCTCGACTTTCCCCAATGAAAGACATCCTCACCTCCCACCAACTACCATGATTCCCTGTCTCCATCAGCAGTGATGGGCTCAGACACTATCAGGGACACAAGCAGCTGAATCAATTCTTTCACCATTCTCTGGTGATCACTCTCCAGCCACAGTATGAGGCGCATGAGCACCGGAGCGTGTTATGTGAGCAAACAGATGGATCAGCAGCTAATTATCACACAGCTACGGTGGGCACAGCCTCCAGCTTCAACTTGCTGAAGGGTCAGACCATTGACTGTGCCTACTGTGAATGGGAGAGGGTGGATGGTACAGGATTGTTACAGTCTCCCATCCCACTCTTTGTGGAGGTCGCGACACACATTGGTGGCTGTTGTTGGCTGAAGTGGGAATGGAACCTCTGAATTCGGGACAGGAATTTCTGTCCCACTGCAGGATCCCACGGACGATAAGCGACTCCCTGAGGGGGGAATCAGCAGCCTTAGCTGAGCCTGGAAAGTCTATGACATTGATTCCAGCCTCTGCCTCATCAGTTCAGCTCAAACAGAGTCTGCCAAGCCTGGGTTTGAACTCTCATCATCAAAACGCTGACGGGGTCTCTAGACTAACGGTCCAACAATAATGCCTCTCGGCCATTACCACCCCAGTAATCACATCCCATTCTAGTCCCATTTCCAGCACTTGGCCCACGGCCTTGCATGCTTTAACATTCATCACATCATGTCTGTGCTGAACATGGTGCGATGCTACTCTAATCCCATCTGCCTGCTCATCGTCTGCAT
>NC_057725.1:71656066-71663785 GCF_004010195.1 Chiloscyllium plagiosum | reverse complement strand
AAATGGGCGGATTTGGTTCTTGGGCAATCAATGGCTATGGTCACAGGATTTATCATCTTCAATAATGACACTTTGCTGTTAGTGACCAATATGATATTGAAAGAATCTTCATAAAATTTCAAGTTTGAGTCACACACAATAATGTTAGTTAGGACCATGCTGGCTATCAATGTAGATGCGCAACTCGCTTTGGACACTGGAATTGGGGAGCTGACATGTACTGGATATTGCTGATGAGGGGTTCAATGCGAAATGCCATGTAATTCATCACTTTACACCTTCAATAAGGTTCTGCTCCAAAGTGTAGAATAATGAAGCTTATGTGGCACACTATTCGTCATCAATGTGGACGAACTTACGAGACACGGTAAATTTGAACTGAACCTTGTGCCAGTCCATTGGCCAATCTGCTCCATGCACTTCCCCCTTGTTCAAGGGCGAGTCTAAATTATCTGTTATGAGGAAATGTTTGAATAACTGCCCAGATCCTGTCTGAGAGCTATCTGAAGATATTTAGAAGCTAGTCACTCTTTACTGGAAGTGCCAGTGTGATCCAGCAAGACTATGTTTAGATTTTGGCCTTTTCAATCGTATTTTGGATGTATATGGCTGTGCAAAGATCATGTGTTTACTCATCTGGTCATGAATCAGCTGTTTACTGTGGTTATTGAACTGAGCAATAATCAGCCGATTACTGCAGTTACTAAATTTAGCAATGATTAGATGTACATTATGATTATTGAAGTGAATAATCTTCAACTGAAAAAAACATTTATATTGGTTTGATTTTAAGATTCAAAGAAATAAAGTGGGATTCACTCTTTATTGTATAAAACTCAAAACTGACATGAAGTATATTTGTCACAGGCTAATCCAGCAGCAATCAAACTTAGTTTCGCTCATGGAATCCCACTTTCCAGGCAATGTCCCAGACAACACTATGATCATCTCAGGGCAGGCTCTGTCCCACTGGCAGGACCGAGACAGCAGAGCGAGCAATCCCGTGGGATACAGTCAAGGGGGATGGGTAGGCGGTACTCTGGAAGTGCTCAACATTGATGCCTGCCCCCAGGATGCCTCATGGAAACAGGTTAAACCCGTCACGGAAACATTCTGCTGATTATCAATTACCACATCGCTCGATTTTCCCTGTTTGAAACCAACATTGAAGGTGGAAAGGATAGCGAATGCACTCTGTGTGGGAGGCTTCAGTGTCCATCACCAAGACAGGCTCAGCAGCACCACCTGCTGACTGAGCTGGGACATTCCAAAAGGCATTGTCAGCAATCTGCCTACCCCACATTTTAAAGACACTGCATCATGTGGTGTGGCACCGCTTCTGTGCGAAATTAGCAGACCTCAAACAGATGTACCAACTTATAACAAGTGTCCATGAAGTTCAGTGGGCCATCTGTAGCATCATAATTATACCTTGGAATGTAGAAGAATGAGGGGTGACTTTATGGAGGTGTATAAAATCATGAGGGGCAGAGATAGGATGAACGCTTATAGCCTTTTTTCCAGGAATGGTTAATTGAAAACGAGAGGGTATATGTTGAAGGTGAGAGGGGAAAGATTTAGAAAGGACCTGAGGGGTAACTTCTTCACATAGAAAGTGAATGGAATGAGTTGCCAGAGAACGTGGTTGAGGGAGGTACAATAACAACATTTAAAATTCATTTGAAAAGGTACAGGGATTGGAAGGGTTTAGAAGGATATGGACCAAATGTGGGCAATTGGAACTAATGCATTGTCAGCTTGGAACAGTTTGGGCCGAAGGGCCTGTTTACAAACTGTATAAGTCTATGACTCTAAGACCAGAAAAAAAAGCCCAAGTTGAAAGGCTGTTCATGGATTGTTGAATTGCCCTCTTCATACACGAGGATGTCATTTTATAAAAACTGCATCATTGAAATTGTGTTTTCTTTTATTTTTCGGAATGATGGGTAACTGAGGACACCATTGTGGAATTGGGTAAGTAATACCTAGAAAAAGGACTGTGGGTTTTGAAATCAGGAACCAAACAGAAGCTGAGTCGGATCTAATCGAAAGCATCAAGTTCCTGGGAGCGACGATAACCAACAATCTGTCCTGGACCACCCACTGAGATGTGAGGGTCAAGGAGGCACAATAATGCCCCTTCTTCCTCAGGATGCTTGGGAAATTGGGCATGTCAATAAGGACCCTCACCAACCTTTTCAGATTCACCACAGAAAACATTCCATCTGGGAGCAACACGATTTATTCCAGAAACTTCTCCACCCAGGACTGTAAGGACGTTGTGAATAAGGCCCAGACCATCACACATGCCATCCTCCTATCCATTGACTGCATCTGGACTTCTTGTTCCTGGAAAGGCAGCCGATATCATTAAATATCGTTCCTATCCCGGATATAATTTCTTCCACCCTCTTCCACCAGACAGAAGATGCAAAAGCTTAATTCCACGTACTAACAGGTTCAAGACAAGCATCTTCCCTGTAGTGAGGGTCTGGACTACCTTTTTGAAATGTTTGGAGGGCTCTGGCCATTTCCATTAGAGAGTGGGGGCTCATCTAGAAATTGTTCAATAGTTCCGATTTGGGATGAGGGTTGTTGGTCTTGAAGGCAGTGGGTGTTAGGTGTTAGTATCTTTAATTCCGGGCGTTAAATTTGGTTGGTTTAAACAGTGCTCAGGATAGCAATGGTGCTTTCAGTCACCAAGAGTTTTCTTGGAGTGGAAGAGGTGACCTTGGGGGATTTGCAAAAAAATGATTAAGACCAAACTTCTGGAATTAGCAGACATGCTGGGGTTGGAGCTGCCACCTTCTGTGAGGAAAGCAGAGATAATTACAGCCGTAGCTCAGCATTTACATTTGCTGGAAACAGCGTCAGAATCTTTAGAGATGGCTAAAAATCAACTGAAAATGAAGCAGATGAGTTAGAGACAAGAGATAAGGCAAGAGCAGCAGAAACGAAACGATTTGAATTATGATTGAAAGCAGAGGAAAGTGTAAAAGAATGACGTGCTTTCGCAGAGTAAAAAGGAAAAGAGAAAGGAGAGAAGAGAAAGAAAGAGAAAGTGAAGAGAGAGAAAAGAAGAGACAGGAAAGGAAACGAAGAAAGAGAGGGCGTTCAAAATTCAGAAATTAGCACTGAGACAGGAAAGTCAGCTTAAAATGTCGGAGATGAAGGTAGAAGGTAATGTTAGTGAGGATGAGCAAACCCGTGGTAGCCAAGGCCTGGTGAGAAATTGTTTAAATATATTCACCATTGTCTAAATTTGATGAGAAGGATGTGGAAGCTTTTTTCATCTCATTTGAAAAGGCGGTGAAACAAATGTAGTGGCCAGTGACCATGGTTTGCTTGATTCAAATAAACTTTGCAGGTCGGGCTAGTAATGTATTCACCATGCTATCAAAGGAAGTATCTGGGGCGTATGAAGAGGTAAATTGTGCCAGCAACCTACATACAATGTTTCAGGAATCTAATAAGGGACTCTGGTCAAATCTGCATTGAGTTTGAAAGGAACAAACAATGTCATTTTGATAGGTGGATACGGGCATTAAAAATGTAGTAAGAGTAGAAAGACAATGATTTTGGAGGAGTTCACTACTTCCTGAAGTAATAAGAACTCAAGTGGAAGAGCAGAGAGTTAAAATGGCAAGATTAGCAGCTGAAATGGCTGATGATTATGAGTTGTCCATCAAGTAAATTTTGGCTTCCAGAATCAGTTTCAATGAATGTGGGATAGAAACTGGGGAAAAGAGAAATTCTCACGTGGATAGGGAAATGTAGATCTCAGTGAAGATCATAAATATAATTTAGCACTGGATAAAAAGGAAACCCTCGTAGGGATAGAGAAGTTAATAGGTTCTGGTATTTTCACTGAAATGAAGTAGGCCACAGGAAATCACGGTGTTGGTTGTTCGGGAAAGCACTGGGAACCCAGATGTAGGAAAACAGGGTCAGCCAGTGAACTTTGTTGGAGTGTTAATGGAAATCACAGTGGAGGCTAAAAAGCTACACGAGAATGTACAAGCTGCTCGGAGGTTGGTAAATGAGGAAGTGCCAGATCTTCTTAACCACGTATCTGTGAGGGTATACTTTATTTTCATAGGCCAGGAGCTGCAGCTAAAAAGTTTACAATATTAAAAGACGCAGGATCCTCTCAATCTGTGATGTTGAAAAATGAGGAGATACGTACTTCTGAAGGACTATTGCCAGAAAGTTACTAGTAACGAGAATTCACGGTGAGACAAAAAACACTCAGTTATGTAAAGTCAAGTTCGGGTGTACAGAGAAGAGTGGTGAAGTCACGGTCAAAGTACTGGCTCTCAGTTCCACGAATAAAATTTGTCCTTGCTAATGATATAACTGATTCACCAGTACAATGGTTGAAAGGCCGTTGAAAATTCAGGCCACTGAATTGTTGCAGGACACTATCCTGGAATGTTTCCTGACTGTGTGGTAACATGGTCACAAAGTCACCAGATGACACAAAAGAGATAAATGTGTACAGATAAGAAAGTTGAAGTGGATTTAGCAGAGTGGTTGAATTTTGCCAGATGTGTAATTCATGTCAGGTAATTGTAAAACCACAGGTGGTAATAAAACTCTCATCTTTAATACCTATTCCTGCATTTATGGAACCGTTTACAAGAGTCTTATTTGGTTGTGTAGGTCCTCTTACTCAAACAAATGTGGGTATCAGTATTTGTTATCAATAATGGATGTGTCGGCTAGATTTCTAGAAGCCATTACGTTACACAACATCGCAGCTAAAAGCATTGTAGAGAGATTCCTCACCTTTCACGAGATACGGACTACTAAAAGAGGTACAATTAGATCAAGGGTCAAATATCACGTCCAAACTATTCAATGAGGTTATAGATAGCTTGGGGATAAAACAATTCAAACCTACTGCGTATCATCCAGAATTGCAGGAAGCGTTGGAAAGGTGGCATTAGACATTAAAGATCATTGAGGGCTTATAGTCAAGACTATCCAGATAATTGGGACAAGGGAAATTCTTTTGTGCTTTTTGCAATCAGAGATGCACCAAATGAATCAACCAAATTCAGGCCATTGAATTAGTTTTGGGGCATGAATTGAGAAGACCATTAAAATTGAAATTGATTATGGAGAAACTAGTAAGTCAGAATTTAGAGACCACATATTTGGACTATGTGTCAAATTTTAGGCATGATAAAATAGAGCTGGGGAGTTGGCTAGACAGCATTTACAAGTGTTGCAGCATATCATGAAACAGGAAGCAGACAAGAAATCAACAATTCTCCAAATTTGCTATCAACATTAGTGTTACTTCCAGTGATATGTGACCTTTAAAAGCAAGGTGTCGTCAATCTTATCAAGTCAAAAATGGATTGAGTGAAGTCAATTACTTGATTGGGACTCCAGAGAGAAAGAAATCTCAGAGAGTCTGTCATGCAAATATGCTCAAAATGTTTTGACAGAGAAGGAAAGCCAATGATTGATGGCATACTTGACCAAGATAAAAACTATCTTGGCTCTCAGCCTTTGACTTAGTATTTGGAATATCTCGCTTTAGGAAAATACTGCTGGAGATGAAGACTGAGGTTCTGAAATTATAATTTGATGAACTATAGGGCCTATATACCAGGCTCGATAACGGGATTGCTTTTTGAGCTCGTTAGCTTCTCCTTCCTTGAGCAACAAGAAGATGGCTGCACTGTGCTTACTTTTATCTTCAATTATTGTAAAATGTGGAATGTAAACTAAATTGTTTGTATCGTTGTAGAATTATAGACTCACTGTTCAGTTCAAGAGTGTGCTGTGGGACAGTGGAGACTGTGTCGGAGCCTCTTCGTGAATTCTCAAAAAATAAAGCATCTTGAAAGAAGGCCTGAAGTCTCAGAATAAGTAGTTTCTTCGACAGAATCTGGCATAGTCAGGCACGTTTCCAATTAATATGAGATCAGAAACAAAGCCAAAGTAAAGGAGGAAATAATGTGTGGGGAATTCCGAACTGAAATGGGCCTCGGCCTGGTGTTCCCCTCACGGAGATGTAGTATAGACAATATCTGGCATCTGGCAGGTGGCGCCAGCTGGGACAGACTACTGAATGTATGAAGGAAAATCTTGGAGAAGTCTAGACTTACAGGGCAGTGAGAGAGATGAAGAAGTGGGAGCTACTAAATTGAAATCAGCTCTAGACTTCAAGACCTTGTGGATAGAAGAGAAACACCGGTGAGTGCTTATAGAAGATTAGTGCATGTGGGCTCGGCTCACAGTTTTTTTCCCCTCTTTTCCTTTCCTGGGGGTTGATATCTATTTGCCTCTCTGCAAACACAGATGTGAGGCACCCAGAAAAAGGCCCAAAGTGAAAAAGTGGAAAAGTGAACAAAACATCGCAACAGAGATCGCAATGAGATCACGGCAACAGGTAGGCAAACACATTGTTCCACCGGGATCACCAACGGATACGGTAATCCATGAAACACAAGGTTTTGGGTATGTCACTCCTTTTAGTAGTGATCTTTATGGATTGTGCCAGGCTGTTAGTCCTACGGAGTCTCTTTTGCCTTAAATTAAGGAATGGCAAAGAAATTACTCAGGAAGGATTTAGCGATTCCACGTGGAACAAATGTTATATGATGCAATGTTTTGTTAAACGGTTAGAGGTTGCTAAGTGTCATCAACCTTCCCAAATCTAAACCTAAGGAAAATGCTGGTGCAGAGAAAGAGCCACCTCACAGTGCCTCGATGGGGCTGTATCCCCATGCGGCTTGAATCTCAGGAGGACACTGTTTTGGAGAACATCCTCCTGGCCTCCTGTGTGAGAACAGCAGGCCTGGCCTCTTCACCCTCCACATTGCCAAGATGTAAACATTACTACTGACCTGCCTACAATCCCACCTGAAGAAGTTTTCCTCCTCTCTCTACAAGATGAAGGGCTTTTGCCCGAAACGTCGATTTCGAAGCTCCTCGGATGCTGCCTGAATTGCCGTGCTCTTCCAGCACCTCTAATCCAGAATCTGGTTTCCAGCATCTGCAGTCATTGTTTTTACCTACAATCCCACCTGATTCTACCCAACCCACTATGATGCAGCTGGCAGTCAGACTGAAATGCATGACCTGGATATGGCATCTGGGATGCTCTCCGCCACCTCTGATGAAAATGAACTTTTCAGTTCCACTCCTCCCGTCACCCAACTCCCCTGAGTGATGGTCGGTGATATAGCTGTCCTTAAGCCTTAGTTCTCCTCTGAGGTTAGAAGTATTATCAATGGGGTTTCAAACCCACTGAAGATGCTTATCCCCTTCCATAATTGGCTGGTCAAAAGCTGCCAATATATGACCACTGACCCGGGATGTTCCTCTCCTACTCAGAGTTGCATATGTCACCTGTTCAGGATTCCTTTTCAGTCCTGGCCGCGAAAATAGAGGTCGGATCAAGGAACTCACAGAGTAGCAGCGGGGCCAGGGAAATATCCACCGGGATGGGTGGCTCCAGGACGGAGCTACGTAGGGCATCTCAAATGATCCAGGCAGCATAACGACTTTGGGGAGGTCACTTGATGTTTTCAAAAGAAAGGGGAGCCTCTCATTGATTTTCTCACCCATTTTTAGAAGCATAGGAATCATCCATGGCACCGGTCATGCCTAATACCAATGTCATCTTTCCCTCACGATCCCTGGATTCGGCTGGTTACACTGTCACAGACCTCTGCTCAGCATTTCCACTGCAGGAGGATA
>NC_057725.1:71644053-71655566 GCF_004010195.1 Chiloscyllium plagiosum | reverse complement strand
AGGGAGAGAAAAGGACAGAAAGAGAGAATGTCAGAGAGAGGGGGAGACAGAAGGACAGAGAAAGAAACGCTGTGAGAGATAGAAGCATAGACAGAGAGAAGGGCAGAATGAGAGTGAGAGAAGGACAGAGAGTGAGAGACAGAAGGGGAAAAGTCAGACAGAGACAAACAGGGGTAAAGACATGGACAGACTGAACAGGTGATACTCAATATTCCAGTTGGTCCCAACTTTGTCGATGGTTTCTGACAATCCTTTCTCCCATTAGGATCATACCCTGTTCCTGAGGTTTTCTTCAACCTGGGAATGTATCAGTGGGTCTCTATGTAACAGGGTTCTCTGTTGTTTTGCGTGTGAATATCCTCCCTTTCCACCCCTTCTCTCCTCTTCCTCCTCCCCATCCTCTTCCCCTATCTACCCCTCCACGATTCAAAGGGTCACAATCCTAGCCTCTGCTGTGCTCCGCACGCCTCTGTACAAGCAGCAGATTTCTTTCAGAGACAACATCAAAGTCTGTGAATCTCTCACATTGAATATTTGTTTTGTTCTTCAAAGAATGTCTTTGGAGACACAGAGCATGTCGATGTTTAACGGCTTGCGATGTTCAACTTATGATATTCTGAGAAGGACATTAATGTGCCCAGTGCTACTCCAATACCCTCCTCCTTTCTCACTTGAAATCTGTGAGAGTACATAAGAAAATATTATAAGCTGCAGAAAGTGTAATAAATTTCACCCTAGTCTCCTTATGAAATGGTTCACTTTGATGTGCCTGAATAAAATTGCAGTGGAAACACTCTATTAATGTGTTGCTGCGTAGCCATAATCGTACCAGTCCATTGGGGGCTGCTTTCTCATGTGAGAAAAGTGACTGATGGTGATTTAACCTGAGGATCACCAGACCTCAGGCGAGGGAAGACAGGTTGAAGAGAGTCTTTCATGGTATCCTGAAACCAGTGATGGGAATTGAACCCATGCTATTAACATTACATTCCACTGTGAGCCATCAATCCAGGCAACTGATCTAAGCCAATTCCCCTTTCACATGTAAAAATGTCAGGAATACTGCTCAAAGTCAAATCATTTCCACATTCCAGTGAGAGCACAACATTTCTCTACATGAGCATGTTCCACCTCTGTCAAACTGACGATTTCCACACCGGCCTTGTATCTGTCGTTGTGTTGATGGTGCTGTCAGTTTTGGATGGTGCTGTGAGCCTCTGCTCTCCCTCTTTCACTGAATCCTTCAGGGTTTTCACACTCCATCACCTCCATGTAATGGCATGGGCAGGCCAGCAGAGGGTGTCATTGTATCACTTTCATCACAAGGGAGATCCATTGCACCATCAGATCAGCAGTGCCATAATCACTTGATAGTGAGTAGTACAAGGGGAAACACCACTTTTTCCCTGGGAAAGGATAACCATCACCAACAAATTAACTGTGGGAGACAAATGGGAAAAGATGCAATGAATGACTGATTAGAAATTACCTCTCACCATTCCAGAGACCAATGAGATTTTACCAACAAGTTCAGCACACTCTGCATTTGTGGGAACGGTTTGGATTAAGTGAGTTTGGATTTTAAGACTGTCACACCGATTACCGATTGTCCTCCAGCCCAGTCCCTGCAGAGATTGTAGAGTTTGGACAGAGACTGAGCTCATGGTCCCTCGGAGGAGAGCAGACGTAACTATGTGATTTTGTTTGGTTGCAAGGTAACTATCTGAACGAATGTAATAGGTTCTTCAGTTCACAGCTCCAACTCTAGCAGGCACTTTACCCAATTAGAAACAGTGATCTCAACTCAGTCATTGGAATGGTGATTTTACAGTCAATAATCCAATCTCTCCCCTTCTCCCTGGATTAGTTCATCCCCTGCTCTTAACGTTGGACCAAATCCTGATTAGAGCCACAAAAAGAGCAAGAAACACATCATCAGACCCTACACCAGATTTGAAACAAGGCTACTCCATGTGTCTTACATTAAGTGAAGCATAACAGAGCATGCAGGTCTCCGTTAGTGACAATGTGTGAGTGTTAGAATTGTCGTGATGATTACCATATAAATCTACACATCTGTACATCACAAATATCTGAATGTGTAGGAAACAAGAGGGTAATCTGTCAAGGTTTGAATTCCCTGACCAGAAATGGTGAGGAAGAGAGAATTTTCAGAAGGGCTGGTGGTTTGATGAAGCTTTACAGATCAAAATGGGGCACAGATCCCACAATGCATTTGTCTAACAAAACAACCTATCCCATTTAAACTGACCAACTGATCCAATATCCACTGCTATTTGTGAATGAGAGTTCCACATCGCTACCATCCTTCGTGTGTAGAAGTGTTGAATATGTGTTGCTGGAAAAGCGCATCAGGTCAGGCAGCATCCAGGGAACAGGAGAATCGACGTTTCGGGAATATGCTCTTCTTCAGGAATGAAGCCCTTCTTCCTGAAGAAGGGGTTCTGCCTGAAACGTCGATTCTCCTGTTCCCTGGATGCTGCCTGACCTGCTGAGCTTTTCCAGTAACACAGTTTCAGCTCTGATCTCCAGCATCTGCAGTCCTCACTTTCTCCTGTGTAGAAATGTTCCCGAACACCTCTCCTGGACACTGGGTCTAACTCTCAGAGAATGCTTTTTCATTCCAGAATCCGCAACCGATAGAAATAGTTTATGTTTTCCTGTCAATATGTTGCAGGTCTTGGCTCAGATCATTCCCTAACCTTCAAAATTCCCACGAAAACAGGTCTCACTTAGATAACAAAGACGGAAAAAAGCACAGCAGGACTGGCAGCATCTGTGGAAGAGAAAGCAGAGTTAATATTTTGGGTCAAGTGACCTTTCTTCAGAACTAATTTGCCGGATCTCTCCTCATACTTTCACATTGGATGAAACCAGAACCGATGACAGAGCACCGAGATCAGAGAATGCTGCAGCAGCAGTGACAATGGGAGTGTCTGTCAGTGGAGAATTGTACCGAGAATGCTGCTCAGTGAATTACTGTCACTGTTTCCAGTGTCACTGTGTCTGAATAAGGCTGACCAGTCAGTGAGCTGGAGACACTATTGTCAGAAGATAATACCAGACAGCAAATCAGCATCAGATTAAAACAAGTTCAATTCTCATAATGCCATACAGGGATGCCAAGAAAAGCAAGAAACGTGAACGATTGGTTGATGCGTTTTTTCGTGCGTGGTGATCTGTCCCCTCAGGCAGCTGACAAGCTCCTTGTTTGAGACTCTGAGCTGATGCATTCCCAGAGACACTGCCTTATAGTGCGTGGAAGCTCCTGGAGAGGTGGAGCTGACAGCATTACTCAGCTTTTTTGCTGTTTTTCAAATTTCTGTCAATGAACAAATTAATTACAATAACAATTTTTATTCCGATTATGAAGGAATGTTGCTGCTCAGTGCATCATCAGGGAATAACAAAAACAGAATCTGGAATCTGCCAGCAATAACACTCTCCACTCAAACATCATGAGCCCATCCCCAGACCACAGATTATTTCGTTTAATGTTGCATCAGGGAGGTGTGAAAATATGTATCAGAAGCGTCTTTCTGCTTCTAGGGTAGGAGCTGCCTGCTTTTAAAAAGAACATTTCACTCATTGATTGAAGTGTGAATCATCTCATACACCGAATGTGTGTGTTGCTGCTGAGGGCAGCATGTATTCCCCATTCCCTCGTTCCCAGGATTTGGAGTCACATGCAGGACCGAGTGAGTAGAACACACTGCCTTTCCTGAGGGAAGGGGACTCAGTTAATAAGATGGGCTTCCAGCAATGGATACATCACTGACCTCATTCTTACTAACACTATCCATTCAGACATCTACAGAACTGCAGAGCTTTAAATGTGAACAGGGATAGAGTCGCTTTGGTGTTCATATATATACATCTTTTAATGGGAGAGGTTCGGCTGAAGGTGGAAATAGCAACCGTATCGGATGTTAGGTATGACAAACGACACAGTGAGGAAAAACAAACAGTAACTGTAGGAAGAGAAAACGGTGCCTTTATTGAAAACTGAAATCGAACCTCAGCAGGTCTGGCAGCATCTGTGATGAGAGAACTACATCCCATTTCTCCCACACCAGTCTCTGAGCCACCAATTTCCCTCCCTAATCTGAAGTGGCCCTGTACCAATTTAAACTTTGGAGAGATATCAATCCAAAGGCTCAGCTTCTGAATTCGTGAGCTCGTGACACTTAGTCGGCAGAACCTTGTTTCTTGCCTGCTATGTGTTGGCTGTACTTACGTGGATCAGTAAGATTCTCTCCTGCCCATGCCATTGCAAACTTATCTTCGGCCCTGAAACCCAGCGCGGGAAGGGAACACAGCCTCCTGGACTCACGTTCATTGCTGCAGGAAAAGGTGTCGTTTCCTGTGAGCCCCCTCCTATAATTCCATTGCTTTTCGTTTTCTCCCACTTGACTGGTTTTCTGTTCCTTCTGGCGTCACTCTTGCCAAAGATGAGGCTCCTGTATCTCTGCTGTCTGACTCCCTACGCAGACCTCGCTCACAATCGAACTCTCCTGTCACTGAACACTCACCAAATCAGGCAGTCTAACCCTAAAAGGTGTGAGGGCCTCCTGCTGCAAATATTCAAACAAACATTTCCCCCTACCGAAGGCGCTGTCTGTATTTCAGCTGAACGCTCACATACTACAGCTGTGACACATTGGTCATTGCTGCTGGCCTGAATGTCCTCCAATTGACTGCTTCTTTTTCTTGAATTAAGAATATATTTACACGTTTTCACATCTTTTGTTGAGCGTACAGCTCATCGCGAGATTAATATAAAGCTTACCCTGGTATTCCAGTGTCAGACGCCCCCAAGTGATAAGTTGCTTTCATTTGACAAGATTCATACGCTCCAACCAGCAGGGATTGAACTGACCCAGTTATGGAGGAGCCATTTTCAGATGTTTCTTGAAGTAAATAAGATCAAGTGTTCCCAGCGGAGATCTAGTCAAAACCTCCCTTAATGTGGGAATTTGCATTTTTACACAGTAATTAGTATAGGTTACTTACAGTGTGGAACAGGCCTTCGGCACAACAAGTCCACAGCGAACCGTCGAAACGCAACCCACCCACACCCATTCCCCTACATTTACCCCTTCGCCGAACACTACAGTCAATTTAGCATGGCCAATTCACCTAACAAGCACATTTCTGGACTGTGGACGAAATGGGAGCACCTGGAGGAAATCCAACCTAATAATATGTACAAACAAAATTTGATTTGTCCAAAAGTTTAGATTCTCTCGCTTGGTTCTTCATTCTCCCGTTAGACTTTACTCTCGTTGGTCAAATTGCATCACCTTGAAGAATGAGGATGGTGGTGGAGCGGTGGTGGGAATTTCACAGCAATCAACATCCAGATACACAAGAGAAGGGCGCCACCATAACAGCTGGTGAAATGTGAAACAGAAAGAAAAACATGTAATAAAGAAGCAGTTGTAACAATTCTCAATTTTCCTACACATCCATCTGGGTCCGGAATATCTGCTTAGGAATAAGAGCGATATTTTTCACTTAGTCTGGTTCTATGTGACTCCAGACCCAGAGCAACATGTCACTGTCTCTCCAATGCCTTTTAGGTGATTATTGATAGGTGATAAACTTTGGAATGTGTCACTCACACCTCATTAACAAATGAAGAATCTGAAATATACAATAAGGCAAGGTGGAATGGGATGTATTTCAGGATGGAATTCACCTGTTGAAAGCATTCTGGGCTGAGACAAATCACATCATGTGCAGGACTCCAGATCCCGAGGGGAACAGATGCCTCGAAGTGTTTTCCGACAGCAAGAGATTGCGGAGAAACCAGGGTTGGGGGAATAGGTGTGGAAATCAGACACGTGATGTAATGAAGCCTGGACAAACGCATGTGGAGCAGTAGTACCATCTGAGAAGGCTGAATGGCTTCATCCTTTTACTCGTTCTTCCCCGTCCTCCCGTACCCATACCTTGCTCTTATCATCAGAGTAAAGACTAAATTCTTTGGTGCTGACAATCTGAAGCAGACACTGATGGAGAGACTCAGCAGGGCTGGCAGCATCTGTGCAGAGACAGAGAGACAAACAGAGTTCAAGTTTCCAGTCTGCACTCAGACAGAGAGACAAACAGAGTTCAAGTTTCCAGTCTGCACTCATTTTTCTTCAGAATGTCTTCAAGAATGGAACTGAAATGTGAGCGGTGTTTCTCTCACACCTCGGATGCTGCCAAACTGGCTTGGGATTTATCCAGCATTCTCCGAGCTCGACTTTCCCCAATGAAAGACATCCTCACCTCCCACCAACTATGATTCCCTATCTCCATCAGCAGTGATGGGCTCAGACACTATCAGGGACACAAGCAGCTGAATCAATTCTTTCACCATCCTCTGGTGATCACTCTCCAGCCACAGTATGAGGTGCAGGAGCACCGGAGCATGTTATGTGAGCAAACAGATGGATCAGCAGCTAATTATCACACAGCTACGGTGGGCACACCCTCCAGCTTCAACTTGCAGAAGGATCAGATCATTGACTGTGCCCACTGTGAATGGGAGAGGGTGGATGGTACAGGATTGTTACAGTCTCCCATCACACTCTTTGTGGAGGTCGCGACACACATTGATTAGATTAGATTAGATTACAGTGTGGAAACAGGCCCGTCGGCCCAACAAGTCCACACCGACCCGCCGAAGCGCAACCCACCCATACCCCTAACCTAACACTACGGGCAATTTAGCATGGCCAATTCACCTGACCTGCACATCTTTGGACTGTGGGAGGAAACCGGAGCACCCGGAGGAAACCCACGCAGACACGGGGAAAATGTGCAAACTCCACACAGTCAGTCGCCTGAGGCGGGAATTGAACCCGGGTCTCCGGCGCTGTGAGGCAGCAGTGCTAACCACTGTGCCACCGTGCCGCCCACTGTGCCACCGTGCCGCCCACAATTGGTGGCTGTTGTTGGCTGAAGTGGGAATGGGACCTCTGAATTCGGGACAGGAATTTCTGGCCCACTGCAGGATCCCACGTACGATAAGCGACTCCCTGAGGGGGGAATCAGCAGCCTTAGCTGAGCCTGGAAAGTCTATGACATTGATTCCAGCCTCTGCCTCATCAGTTCAGCTCAAACAGAGTCTGCCAAGCCTGGGTTTGAACTCTCATCATCAAAACGCTGGCGGGGTCTCTAGACTAACGGTCCAACAATAATGCCTCTCGGCCATTACCACCCCAGTAATCACATCCCATTCTAGTCCCATTTCCAGCACTTGGCCCACGGCCTTGCATGCTTTAACATTATAAGTGCATATTGAGAATTCCAGCAGAACACCAAGCCATTCATCACATCATGTCTGTGCTGAACATGGTGCGATGCTACTCTAATCCCATCTGCCTGCTCATCGTCTGCATTAATAAACTCACTGGTTTTTTTTAAAAGAATACAATATATTGCAGAACTAATCTAAATTGTAGGTAATATTAATGTTTTTAGGAGCAAACCTTCGAAGAGTATTACGTCTTAACAAAGTTGGATATATTAAACTGGGTTTGCTTAATTCGCCCATGCCTGGGCTCCTCCATATAAAGTAAGGAAATAATGGGTAAGAAGGGAATCTCCAGTGTAGAGTTTAAAATGAATGAGCCTTTTTGCCAGTGTGGGCAATACATTCTCTCAAGTGGGCTATTTGAGTTTGATTAATTTGAAAATGATATATTTCAAATTGGCGCTTAGGGCTTCGAGACTGCTGAAGAACACAAATTATGGCCTCAAATAGTGTACTCCTTCGATACTCAAACCAGAACATAGTTGAACCCTACGAGATTTGTTTGTGTTACTTCTTTGCTGCTGCCTATTTTAATTGATTATGTGTACATTGTATATACTTAAAAGCAAGAAGGGAATTTTTACAAGGTTTGTGAAGGTTTGTATCTCAGGTTGAGGTTTCGGGTGTAGGTTTGATCGCTGAGCTGTAGGTCTGATATCCAGACGTTTCATTACCTGGCTAGGTAACATCATCAGTGGCGACCTCCAAGTGAAGCGAAGCTGTTATCTCCTGCTTTCTATTTATAATATTTGTCCTGGATGCGGTTCCTGGGGTTTGTGGTGATGTCATTTCCTGTTGGTTTTCTGAGGGGTTGATAGATGGTCTCTAGATCTATGTGCTTGTTCATGGCGTTGTGGTTCGAGTGCCAGGCCTCTAAGAATTCTCTGTCGTGTCTTCGCTTCGCCTGTCCCAGTATATATGTGTTGTCCTAGTCGAAATGGTGTTTTTTTTCATCCGTGTGTAGGGCTACGAGGGAGAGAGGGTCGTGTCTTTTTGTGGCTAGAGGGGGTTCGTGTATCCTGTTGGCTAACTTTCTTCCTGTTTGTCCGACGTTGTGTTTGTGGCAGTCCTTGCATGGAATTTTGTAGACGACGTAGGTTTTGTCCATGGGTTGTACTGGGTCTTTTAAGTTTCTTAGTTTTTGTTTGAGAGTGTTTGAGGGAGAGAGAAATCCACCAACGAAACCCACCCAGAAAACGAACAGGAAACGACATCACCACAAACCCCAGGAACCCCATCCAGGACATACATATAAATAGAAAGCAGGAGACAACAGCTTCGCTACAATTGGAGGTCGCCACTGATAATGTTACCTCGCCAATTAATGAACCATCTGGATATCAAACCTACAGCTCAACGAGCAAAACTACACCCTAACCAAGAAGGGAATGTTTTATATTTTACTACAATGGACACTCGACGGCCTCCAACCTTTTGGGGAATGACCCTTCCAGGTCCTCCTCACCACCCCAACTGCTGCTAAGGTCGCCGAACGTTCTGCCTGGGTTCATCTCCATCATGGAGGAGAAAGTGAGGACTGCAGATGCTGGAGATCAGAGCTGAAAAATGTGTTGCTGGAAAAATGCAGCAAGTCAGGCAGCATCCAAGGAGCAGGAGAATCGATGTTTCGGGCATAAGCCCTTCTTCAGGAATGAGGAAGGTATGCAAAGCAGGCTAAGATAAAAGGTAGGGAGGAGGGACTTGGGGGAGGGGCGTTGGGAATGCGATAGGTGGTAGGAGGTTAAGGTGAGGGTGATAGGCCGGAGAGGGGGTGCGGGCGGAGAGGTCGGGAAGATGATTGCAGGTCAAGAAGGTGGTGTTGAGTCCGAGGGTTGGTACTTCATCTCCATCATTGCAAGCTCATCAGACGGGCCCCTTGCAAGGAGGGGAGGAGATGATCAAGATCGAACTTGCCCTGCTGTGTGGATTTGCCATTGCCTGCTCTGATGCACACGAAGGGACAGTTTGTTTACCTGTGCAATCCTGAGCAACCAAAGATCTGTGTACCATCTGTGCCAGGAAGATGTCCTTGTGTGCCGAGAGACTGAATGTTACCAAGAATGACTATGCAGTGGTCAACTGCATCAAAAGATTGAACAGATCATTTACAGAACAAGTCTAAATGGTCTTTACCCTCTAAAGGTGTTGTGTGCCAGTTTCATTTGTACTATGGTCATCCCTGGTAAGCCTTGTCCGCTTTCAGATAGATCACGTCGTAAGAGAGATAAAGGGGAATGTTATCCTTTACTAACAATTTGATGCTTGAAACCCATCATAAAATATTTGGAGAGAATGAAGTTGCATTCTTACTTCAGAAATAGATTTCCTGACCCCTTTTATCCTTCCAAATAATAACATGAATAGTTCTAAAGTATTTACAGGTTTATGGACATCCTCCAATAAATCCGTGATATCCTATCCAAATTGCTACACTTGCAATGGATGGGGATGCGCTTATGTAAAAGTGCCTAAAACTATCCCCTGTGCTATGATTAAATGTATCAGTTGTCACTACTTCCCGGACAGACCCCACATCCCATGCGTATGCCTTAAGGATGAATGTGTCTCTATTACCACTGGTATTTCAACGTTTTGTGGGATGGGTAACAACACCCACCTTTATTATGACACTCCTAATGGCACTAATATTTTCCAAATTATTGGATGGGTAGAACCATTCTGGGATGTCGACGACATTTTTTATCCAGAGACCCACCTCATTCGACTAAATGATTTCAAGCCTTTACGTTCGTGACCAAATCTCAGGACAGCTTCTGTCCCACTGGCAGGACAGAGGCAGTAGAGGGAGCAGCCCCGTGGGATCCAGTCAAGGGGGATGGGTGAGTGATAGATAGATCACGTAGTAAAAGAGATAAAGGGGGATGTTATCCTTCACTAACAATTTGTTTCTAGAAACCCAGAATAAAATATTTGGAGAGAATGAAGTCGCGCTCTTCCGTCAGAAATAGATTCCCTGACCCCATTTATCCTTCCAAACCTACTGAATAGTTCTAAAGTATTTACAGGATTATGGACATCCTCCAATAAATCTGGGATATCCTATCCAAATTGCTACACTTGCAATGGATGGGGATGCTACTTATTGGGAAGGTTCCTCCATTATCTATACTAAACTTGGATTTTTTTTCCAGTTATAATAAGGCATCTAACTATCTTTTCCTACATGGAGAAAGTTCACTTCATGCTGTCCTGATTTGGAGATGCTGGTGTTGGACTGGTGTGTACAAAGTAAAAAATCACACAACACCAGGTTATAATCCAACAGATTTAATTGGAAGCACTAGCTTTCTAAGTGCTGCTCCTTCATCATGTGGTTGTGGAGGACACAATTGTAAGACACAGAATTTATATCAAAAGTTTACAGTGTGCTGTATCTGTAATTATACATAGAAAAATACCTGAATGGTTTGTTGAGTATTTCATCAGTTCGAATATCATGATAGTTTCACTTCTTTCATGGGTAAATAACAAAACATTTTTAAAAAGTTGCATTCTCCGGTTAACATTAACAATTGGTGTTAGCGAGACAATATGTTGCAGGTGTTAGCCCCCTGTGTTCTCTGTCTGTCCCATAATGTTTAGACTGATTGTAATCTAAAAAGTGAGACGTTAGAGTCTTACAAGAATTCATGCAGTTTTTGAGGAAAGTATCATGTAGCTCTTCAAGTCCAAATTCACCCTACAATCGTATATGTTTATGCGTTCATGTTGGTCTTTGTGTGTGTGTGTGTCTGCCTGCCTGTCTGGGTTGGGGATTTGTGAATGTGAAAGAGAGTGTATATGTGTGTGCGTGAGTGTAGAGTGGTCTAAGTCTCTGAGAGGATGCATATGTGAGTGTGGGAGTGTGTGTGTCTGTAAGGGTGTATGTGTGAGTGTCTGTGTGCATGTCTGTATATATGTGTGACCGTGTGTATGCGTGTGTATAGGAATGCCAGAGTGTGTGTAGGAGTGTCTGTGTGTGTATATAGTGCAGTGGTGGTCACATGTAGTGTGACACGACACAAAAATTATTGCCAAGGAAACAATTAGGTGTGAAATATTTGCATTCAATTGAAAAATAATTGGAAATTTTCAAAGTGCTTAGGCTAAATAATAACTTGACCCTGGTGAGGTAATCTTACTCATCATTTAGATTAGGTTACTTACAGTGTGGAAACAGGCCCTT
>NC_057725.1:71635641-71643972 GCF_004010195.1 Chiloscyllium plagiosum | reverse complement strand
TTCATAAAATTTCAAGTTTGAGTCACACACAATAATGTTAGTTAGGACCATGCTGGCTATCAATGTAGATGCACAACTCTCTTTGGACACTGGGACTGGGGAGCTGACATGTACTGGATATTGCTGATGAGGGGTTCAATGCGAAATGCCATGTAATTCATCACTTTACACCTTCAATAAGGTTCTGCTCCAAAGTGTAGAATAATGAAGCTTATGTGGCACACTATTCGTCATCAATGTGGACGAACTTACGAGACACGGTAAATTTGAACTGAACCTTGTGCCAGTCCATTGGCCAATCTGCTCCATGCACTTCCCCCTTGTTCAAGGGCGAGTCTAAATTATCTGTTATGAGGAAATGTTTGAATAACTGCCCAGATCCTGTCTGCGAGCTATCTGAAGATATTTAGAAGCTAGTCACTCTTTACTGGAAGTGCCAGTGTGATCCAGCAAGACTATATTTAGATTTTGGCCTTTTCGATCGTATTTTGGATGTATATGGCTGTGCAAAGATCATGTGTTTACTCATCTGGTCATGAATCAGCTGTTTACTGTGGTTATTGAACTGAGCAATAATCAGCCGATTACTGCAGTTACTAAATTTAGCAATGATTAGATGTACATTATGATTATTGAAGTGAATAATCTTCAACTGAAAAAAACATTTATATTGGTTTGATTTTAAGATTCAAAGAAATAAAGTGGGATTCACTCTTTATCGTATAAAATTCAAAACTGACATGCAGTATATTTGTCACAGGCTAATCCAGCAGCAATCAAACTTAGTTTCGCTCATGGAATCCCACTTTCCAGGCAATGTCCCAGACAACACTATGATCATCTCAGGGCAGGTTCTGTCCCACTGGCAGGACCGAGACAGCAGAGCGAGCAATCCCGTGGGATACAGTCAAGGGGGATGGGTGGGCGGTGCTCTGGAAGTGCTCAACATTGATGCCTGTCCCCAGGAAGCCTCATGGAAACAGGTTAAACCGGTCACGGAAACATTCTGCTGATGATCAATTACCACATCGCTCGAATTTCCCTGTTCGAAACCAACATTGAAGGTGGAAAGGATAGCGAATGCATTCTGTGGAGGAGGCTTCAGTGTCCATCACCAAGACAGGCTCAGCAGCACCACCTGCTGACTGAGCTGGGACATTCCAAAAGGCATTGTCACCAATCTGCCTCCCCCACATTTTAAAGACACTGCATCATGTGGTGTGGCACCGTCTCTGTGCGAAATTAGCAGACCTCAAACAGATGTACCAACTTATAACAAGTGTCCAAGAAGTTCAGTGGGCCATCGGTAGCATCAGAATTATACCTTGGAATGTAGAAGAATGAGGGGTGACTTGATAGAGGTGTATAAAATCATGAGGGGCAGAGATAGGATGAATGCTTATAGCCTTTTTTCCAGGAATGGTTAATTGAAAACTAGAGGGCATATGTTGAAGGTGAGAGGGGAAAGATTTAGAAAGGACCTGAGGGGTAACTTCTTCACACAGAAAGTGAATGGAATGAGTTGCCAGAGAACGTGGTTGAGGGAGGTACAATAACAAAATTTAAAATTCATTTGAAAAGGTACAGGGATTGGAAGGGTTTAGAAGGATATGGACCAAATGTGGGCAATTGGAACTAATGCATTGTCAGCTTGGAACAGTTTGGGCCGAAGGGCCTGTTTACAAACTGTATAAGTCTATGACTCTAAGACCAGAAAATAAAGCCCAAGTTGAAAGGCTGTTCATGGATTGTTGAATTGCGCTCTTCATACACGAGGATGTCATTTTATAAAAACTGCATCATTGAAATTGTGTTTTCTTTTATTTTTCGGAATGATGGGTAACTGAGGACACCATTGTGGAACTGGGTAAGTAATCCCTAGTAAAAGGACTGTGGGTGTTTGAAATCAGGAACCAAACAGAAGCTGAGTCGGATCTTATCGAAAGCATCAAGTTCCTGGGAGCGACGATAACCAACAATCTGTCCTGGACCACCCACGGAGATGTGAGGGTCAAGGAGGCACAATAATGCCCCTTCTTCCTCAGGATGCTTGGGAAATTGGGCATGTCAATAAGGACCCTCACCAACCTTTTCAGATTCACCACAGAAAACATTCCATCTGGGAGCAACACAATTTATTCCAGAAACTTCTCCACCCAGGACTGTAAGGACGTTGTGAACAAGGCCCAGACCATCACACATGCCATCCTTCTATCCATTGACTGCATCTGGACTTCTTGTTCCTGGAAAGGCAGCCGATATCATCAAATATCGTTCCTATCCCGGATATAATTTCTTCCACTCTCTTCCACCAGACAGAAGATGCAAAAGCTTAATTCCACGTACCAACAGGTTCAAGACAAGCATCTTCCCTGTTGTTATTAGACTGTGAATGGATCTCTCAAATTTTAAATCGAATGTTGAGACTGCTTTGGTAACCCTCGTGTTGATGTAACTTTGTCTGCCTCCCTCTGCTCAATAATCCTGTTATTTATATGTCTTTGATTTTATGATTTGCCTGTACCGAGCACAAAGCAAAACTTCTCACTCCACTTACGTTATTTGTGGGGATTGTTGCAAGTATAGGAACAGCACCGTTAAGTTGGGATAATCTGTTTGGCTTTCGAATATGTTGTTATTCTGTATTCTGTTCTGTGATTCATTCAGAATTCTTGTAAATAAATTATGTTTTCTTTCAAACTAAGCTGTATCTCTCTGGAATATTCACTTTACACCTGCTTAAAGCAACTAGCAAATTGAGGGTCTGGACTACCTTCTTGAAATGTTTGGAGGGCTCTGGCCATTTCCATTAGAGAGTGGGGGCTCATCTAGAAATTGTTCAATAGTTCCGATTTGGGATGAGGGTTGTTGGTCTTGAAGGCAACGGGTGTTAGGTGTTAGTATCTTTAATTCTGGGCGTTAAATTTGGTTGGTTTAAACAGTGCTCAGGATAGCAATGGTTCTTTCAGTCACCAAGAGTTTTCTTGGAGTGGAAGAGGTGACCTTGGGGGATTTGCAAAAAAATGATTAAGACCAAACTTCTGGAATTAGCAGACATGCTGGGGTTGGAGCTGCCACCTTCTGTGAGGAAAGCAGAGATAATTACAGCCGTAGCTCAGCATTTACATTTGCTGGAAACAGCGTCAGAATCTTTAGAGATGGCTAAAAATCAACTGAAAATGAAGCAGATGAGTTAGAGACAAGAGATAAGGCAAGAGCAGCAGAAACGAAACGATTTGAATTATGATTGAAAGCAGAGGAAAGTGTAAAAGAATGAAGTGCTTTCGCAGAGCAAAAAGGAAAAGAGAAAGGAGAGGAGAGAAAGAAAAAGAAAGTGAGCACTGCTGCCTCACAGCGCCAGAGACCCGGGTTCAATTCCCGCCTCAGGCGACTGACAGTGTGGAGTTTGCACGTTCTCCCCGTGTCTGCGTGGGTTTCCTCCGGGTGCTCCGGTTTCCTCCCACAGTCCAAAGATGTGCAGGGTCAGGTGAATTGGCCATACTAAATTGCCCGTAGTGTTAGGTAAAGGGTAAATGTAGGGTTTTTTTTTTAGATTACATTACAGTGTGGAAACAGGCCCTTCGGCCCAACAAGTCCACACCGACCCGCCGAAGCGAAACCCACCCATACCCCTACATTTACCCCTTACCTAACACTACGGGCAATTTAGCATGGCCAATTCACCTGAACATGCACATCTTTTGGACTGTGGGAGGAAACCGGAGCACCCGAAGGAAACCCACGCAGACACGGGGAGAACGTGCAAACTCCACACAGTCAGTCTCCTGAGGCGGGAATTGAACCCGGGTCTCAGGCGCTGTGAGGCAGCAGTGCTATCCACTGTGCCACCGTGCCGCCCACGGTGGGTGGGTTTCACTTCGGCGGGTCGGTGTGGACTTGTTGGGCCGAAGGGCCTGTTTCCACACTGTAATCTAATCTAATCTAATTAGCAGCTGAAATGGCTGATGATTATGAGTTGTCCATCAATTAAATTTTGGCTTCCAGAAACAGTTTCAATCAATGTGGGGTAGAAACTGGGGAAAAGAGAAATTCTCACGTGGATAGGGAAATGTAGATCTCAGTGAAGATCATAAATATAATTTAGCACTGGATAAAAAGGAAACCCTCGTAGGGATAGAGAAGTTAATAGGTTCTGGTGTTTTCACTGAAATGAAGTAGGCCACAGGAAATCACGGTGTTGGTTGTTCGGGAAAGCACTGGGAACGCAGATGTTGGAAAACAGGGTCAGCCAGTGAACTTTGTTGGAGTGTTAATGGAAAGCACAGTGGAGGCTAAAAAGCTACACGAGAATGTACAAGCTGCTTGGAGGTTGGTTAATGAGGAAGTGCCAGATCTTCTTAACCACGTACCTGTGAGGGAAAACTTTATTTTCATAGGCCAGGAGCTGCAGCTAAAAAGTTTACAATATTAAAAGACGCAGGATCCTCTCAATCTGTGATGTTGAAAAATGAGGAGATATGTACTTCTGAAGGACTATTGCCAGAAAGTTACTAGTAACGAGAATTCACGGTGAGACAAAAAACACTCAGTTATGTAAAGTCAGGTTCGGGTGTACAGAGAAGAGTGGTGAAGTCACGGTCAAAGTACTGGCTCTCAGTTCCATGAATAAAATTTGTCCTTGCTAATGATATAACTGATTCACGAGTACAATGGTTGAAAGGCCGTTGAAAATTCAGGCAACTGAATTGTTGCAGGACACTATCCTGGAATGTTTCCTGACTGTGTGGTAACATGGTCACAAAGTCACCAGATGACACAAAAGAGATAAATGTGTACAGATAAGAAAGTTGAAGTGGATTTAGCAGAGTGGTTGAATTTTGCCAGATGTGTAATACATGTCAGGTAATTGTAAAACCACAGGTGGTAATAAAACTCTCATCTTTAATACCTATTCCTGCATTTATGGAACCGCTTACAAGAGTCTTATTTGGTTGTGTAGGTCCTCTTACTCAAACAAAAAGTGGGAATCAGTATTTGTTATCAATAATGGACGTGTCGGCTAGATTTCTAGAAGCCATTACATTACACAACATCGCAGCTAAAAGGATTGTAGAGAGATTCAGGTTGAAACTTTATTGCTGGAACAGCACAGCAGGTCAGGCAGCATCCAGGGAACAGGAGATTCGACGTTTCGGGCACAGGCCCTTCAGACCTCACTTTCTCCTTGTAGAGAGATTCCTCAAACCTTTCACGAGATACGGACTACTAACAGAGGTACAATCAGATCAAGGGTCAAATATCACGTCCAATCTATTCAATGAGGTTATGGCTAGCTTGGGGATAAAACAATTCAAACCTACTGCGTATCATCCAGAATTGCAGGGAGCGTTAGAAAGGTGGCATTAGACATTAAAGATCATTGAGGGCTTATAGTCAAGACTATCCAGATAATTGGGACAAGGGAAATTCTTTTGTGCTTTTTGCAATCAGAGATGCACCAAATGAATCAACCAAATTCAGGCCATTGAATTAGTTTTGGGGCATGAATTGAGAAGACCATTAAAATTGAAATTGATTACGGAGAAACTGGTAAGTCAGAATTTAGAGACCACATATTTGGACTATGTGTCAAATTTTAGGAATGATAAAATAGAGCTGGGGAGTTGGCTAGACAGCATTTACAAGTGTTGCAGCATATGATGAAACAGGAAGCAGACAAGAAATCAACAATTCTCCAAATTTGCTATCAATATTAGTGTTACTTCCAGTGATACGTGACCTTTAAAAGCAAGGTGTCGTCAATCTTATCAAGTCAAAAATGGATTGAGTGAAGTGAATTACTTGATTGGGACTCCAGACAGAAAGAAATCTCAGAGAGTCTGTCATGCAAATATGCTCAAAATGTTTTGACAGGAAGGAAAGCCAATGATTGATGGCATACTTGACCAAGATAAAAACTATCTTGGCTCTCAGCCTTTGACTTAGTATTCGGAATATCTCGCTTTAGGAAAATACTGCTGGAGATGAAGACTGAGGTTCTGAAATTATAATTTGATGAACTATAGGGCCTATACACCAGGCTCGATAACGGGAGTGCTTTTTGAGCTCGTTAGCTTCTCCTTCCTTTAGCAACAAGGAGATAGCTGCACTGTGCTTACTTTTATCTTCAATTATTGTAAAATGTGGAATGTAAACTAAATTGTTAGTATCGTTGTAGAATTATAGACTCATTGTTCAGTTCAAGAGTGTGCTGTGCGACAGTGGAGACTGTGTCGGAGCCTCTTCGTGAATTCTCAAAAAATAAAGTTTCTTGAAACAAGGCCTGAAGTCTTAAAATAAGTAGTTTCTTCGACAGAATCTGGCATAGTCAGGCACGTTTCCAATTAATATGAGATCAGAAACAAAGCCAAAGTAAAGGAGGAAATAATGTGTGGGGAATTCCGAACTGAAATGGACCTCGGCCTGGTGTTCCCCTCACGGAGATGTAGTATAGACAATATCTGGCATCTGGCAGGTGGCGCCAGCTGGGACAGACTACTGAATGTATGAAGGAAAATCTTGGAGAAGTCTAGACTTACAGTGCAGTGAGAGAGATGAAGAAGTGGGAGCTACTCGATTGAAATCAGCTCGAGACTTCAAGACCTTGTGGATAGACGAGAAACACCGGTGAGTGCTCATAGAAGATTAGTGCATGTGGGTTCGGCTCGCAGATTTTTTCCCCTCTTTTCCTTTCTTGGGGGTTGATATCAATTTGCCTCTCTGCAAACACAGATGTGAGGCACCCAGAAAAAGGCCCAAAGTGAACAAAACATCGCAACAGAGATCGCAATGAGATCACGGCAACAGGTAGGCAAACACATTGTTCCACCGGGATCACTAACGGATACGGTAATCCATGAAACACAAGGCTTTGGGTATGTCACTCCTTTTAGTAGTGATCTTTATGGATTGTGCCAGGCTGTTGGTCCTATGGGGTCTCTTTTGCCTTAAATTAAGGAATGGCAAAGAAATTACTCAGGAAGGATTTAGCGATTCCACTTGGAACAAATGTTATATGATGCATTGTTTTGTTAAACGGTTAGAGGTTGCTAAGTGTCATCAACCTCCCCAAATCTAAACCTAAGGAAAATGCTGGTGCAGAGAAAGAGCCACCTGACAGTGCCTCGATGGGGCTGTATCCCCATGCGGCTTGAATCTCAGGAGGACACTGTTTTGGAGAACATCCTCCTGGCCTCCTGTGTGAGAACAGCAGGCCTGGCCTCTTCACCCTCCACATTGCCAAGATGTAAACATTACTACTGACCTGCCTACAATCCCACCTGAAGAAGTTTTCCTTCTCTCTCTACAAGATGAATGGCTTTTGCCTGAAACGTCGATTTCGAAGCTCCTCGGATGCTGCCTGAATTGCCGTGCTCTTCCAACAACACTAATCCAGAATCTGGTTTCCAGCATCTGCAGTCATTGTTTTTACCTCGTTGATTATAACCCTACTGCGAATCCTCTTGCAAGGATGCCTGCCTTGAAGAAGTTTTCCTCCTCTCTCTACAAGAATCTCAGGGAGTCTCTTTCCCACTGCAACTCCCAGGTCATTTCCTCAGCCCTGAAGCTCTTCCTTATCTCTCCACGCTTCAGGCTCTCTGCCTTTATTCCTGATAAAGGGCTTTTGCCCGAAACGTCGATTTCGAAGCTCCTCGGATGCTGCCTGAATTGCTGTGCTCTTCCAGCACCACTAATCCAGAATCTGGTTTCCAGCATCTGCAGTCATTGTTTTTACCTACAATCCCACCTGATTCTACCCAACCCACTATGATGCAGCTGGCAGTCAGACTGAACTGCAAGACCTGGATATGGCATATGGGATGTTCTCTGCCACCTCTGATGAAAATGAACTTTTCAGTTCCACTCCTCCCGTCACCCAACTGCCCTGAGTGATGGTCGGTGATATAGCTGTCCTTAAGCCTTAGTCCTCCTCTGAGGTTAGAAGTATGATCAATGGGGTTTCAAACCCACTGAAGATGCCTATCCCCTTCCATATTTGGCTGATCAAAAGCTGCCAATATATGACCACTGACCCGGGGATGTTCCTCTCCTACTCCGAGTTGCATATGTCACCTCATGAGTGGCTGTTCAGGATTCCTTTTCAGTCCTGGCCGCGAAAATAGGGGTAGGATCAAAACTGACCTGCAGTCTTCTTCTTGACCTCTCCGCCTCCACCCTACTCCGACCTATCACCTTCACCTTGACCTCTTTCCACCTATCACATTTCCAACGCCCCTCCTCCAAGTCCCTCCTCCCTACCTTTTATCTTCTCCTGCTGAACACTCTCTGCTCATTCCTGAAGAAGGGCATGTGCCCGAAACGTCGAATCTT